>NC_063165.1:63081414-63181006 GCF_023159225.1 Perognathus longimembris pacificus
CTTGACATGAGGGGGATTTGAGGATGGTTCAGAGCCATTGATCACAAAGTAGCCGTTGGATTGGAGCACAGACAGAAATGTTTGGCTCCTCAAAAGCACAGAGGTCTGTACGAAATTTGACCTCAAATCACCTTAGCCAGTCTGGGGTGGAGAAAAGTGAGATTGCCCTCTAATGTGGAGGCTGATTGTTGGTATTAACGAAGGGTAATACTGAGGCATTCCACATCTTAGTGATGCTGGTAATAATAGGGATGTAACTCTGTTCACTTAACTGGAGATAGTGTCCCATAAAGAGGTTAAATAGATCTGTGGAATGCTTTCCCAGGAGGGTTCTAATTTTACATTGACTTAATAGAGAAATAATCACTAACTATAGTCTATTTTAGAATTATTTTTTGTTTTTTATTTTTTGTGTGTGCAAGTCCTGGGCCTTGGACTCAGGGCCTGAGCTCTGTCCCTGGCTTCTCTTTGCTCCAGGCTAGCACGCTGCCATTTGAGCCACAGTGCCTCTTCTGGACGTTTTCTATATATGTGGTGCTGGGGAATTGAACCCAAGGCTTCATGTATCTGAGTCAAGCACTTTTGCCGCTAGGCCATATTCCCAGCTCACTTTAGTCAATTTTGATAATGAATCTTTCATGGCATGTATATTTACACATTCCAAAGAAAGAATGTTGTTAATGATTCATGCAGTGTACACCAGAGCCCTGGTGTGGATGTGTACTCTTGCTGCTTTCACCCCACCTTCTTCAGAATTCCCAAGGAAGAAATCATAAATCTTGATTTTTAATATGAGTGAAATGCTGGAGATTTATTCCCAAGCACCCTGAGATTTGGATTGAAACAATGATCTTGAACTGGCCTTTATATAATATGAGCACCATGTTAAAGGGCCAAATATAACAATTGAGGCTATCTTCTGGTGAGGCAGAGAAGAGGTGTGATCCTGCTTTCACTTAGACAAGACCCAGACTTGGGAATTTTCGTCCTACTTTGCCTAGATGACAGTACATGTTGCCCTGTCAGCCTTCTCTAAATCTTGGCTTGAGATCTCCTGTCTCAGGCTGACCTGTCCAGCTTTCCTTCTCCATGGCACTTTCTCAGTTTAATTGCCTTTGTGAATACAGTGTCCATAGTTAGTGTGAGACATTCTGCACAGTTTACAGCTGGCTATTTAGCCAATTCAATCCTCTTGGGCCCTAGTTCACTCTTTTTTGTGTCACCTAACATGTTTTTCAGATCTTTGAATTAGAATGTAGACATTTTCCTGAGCCATTTTCCCAATACAGCCTTTAGATATGTTATTTGGAAGTTACTAAGGATGTGCTTGGAGATGTAAAATTTGCACTACAGGACTACTGTTGAGCAGGCCAGTAGCAGAGATGCCTGTGGCTCATTCCTGCTGGAAGCTGGGAAAACCATGAGCATCTCTGAATGTCCATGTAAATATAAAGAGTTTGGCCATTTGCCCCCAACTCAGCTTATTTCTTAGTTTCTCTGCCTGCCCCAAGGTCTCAGACCCACAGCAGTGCTGAGATGCGGTTTTGTAAAAAAAGAGGCTGAGACTGTGGTGAGAATGGTCTTCAGTTAAAGCTCACTGTATTAGGTTTCTTTACACAGATGAAGCCTATACTTTGCATGGTGCAGCACAAAAACCTTTCTGTCTCGCCTTCCTTCAATAGGAGTTTCCCTCTATGGGAATAAATTATTGACTTTATATTGTTAGTCTTGTCATCATCTCTGTCTCTCCCCTGAACATTTTGCAAGACAAATATAGGCAGCATTCATCATATCCACATGGTGTTGGGCAGCTCATGCCTTTTCTCACTGGTAAATCCATGTGAGACTGTCTAAAGCTCTGAAATCAGCATTCCCCAAATCTCTTACCATGCCCTAAGTTGTTGCAAGATAAATATTGTAGAAGAAATTTGCAGCTCTGATTTCCTTTTTGGTCATAATGGAGGCTAGAGTATGTATTTCTATGGTCCAAATTGCTTTTCATTGCAATATTCCTCACTGTATGATGTAGATTAACATTGAAGCCAGTTAACATCTGCTCATTCAACTATCCTCCTGTATGTGAATCTCTAGGAACAGCCTGCTGCTCTAATAGATATAAGCCATTTATACCTTCTTTGGTTGGAAAACGTGTTGCTTTTCCCCAGTATTTTGTAATTTCTGCTTTAATAACACAAGCCACCATTACATTGCATCCTATTTAACATTGTTAAGCCTGAGCCATGCACTAGATGACTAGTAGTATATCCTGCCTAGGTGTCTTAACCTGTGTCCCTGATGCTCTAGACCTTCCGATTTGTAGTGGATGTATGTGTCATTGTCATTGTTGTCCCGTGTGTGGTTTCCCCTTCATCTTTTCCCCTGATGTGTTCATAGAGGCCAGACACTGATTTCATTCCATCTGATGCTCTTGGTCCCTTTCCATGGAGGGCTCATTGTCAGGCCACAGTTTTAGTTAGAATCCCAAGTGATACTCTTAATGTCCAGCTGTTCTGAAAGGCACAGCTCCATTTATAGACAGGGGAATTTCTCTGGATGGCAATCATGTAGATGCTATTTATGAAGGCTTGGGCCACCACTGTCCTTGCCTTGTGGGTTCCACATACATATGTGATTCTTGGGTTACAGGGGTTCTTTTCCATTCCCTGCCTTTGCTATGATGGAATACTGAGGATAAGGACCAGGGATACAGTGGGGTAAGTAGATTGTCCTGCCTAATCCATCTCTGCACTGACAAGATGCTTTCCCCACCCCTGAGCTTTAGCTCTACACGTGGTTGGTTCCTGGGCACAGCACAGGTGTGCCATCTGTATTTGTATGGAAACACACTGAATCTTGTTGGCTGGAACTCTGTGGCACTCTGAGGACATTTGTTCTTGATAAGAACTCCTTACCTGATGATGCTCTAGGGGTCAAGAACAAGAGATGTGGTAGCAGTCACATTGCAGGTGCCAGGTGAAACATACTTGAATGCATCCCTGATTGGGGTATCCTTTTATGCTGTCTTGTCCTCTTTCCTGCATTTCCTCTTGAGTTTGTTCTATCTCAAGTCTTAACCTTGCAGCTGTTCTTGGGCTAAAGATTTGGCTGGTGTGGAAAATGTTTCCATAGTGTGTTCTGGTTATAAACTCTTGTACGATTCTGGATGGATGTGCCTTTGTGCAGATGGAAGTCAGTCTTGGAGAAGACTATTTTCACCTTGATGTCTAGAATTGAGTCTGGGTCAAATAATAAATCTAAATAATAAGAATGGTATATCACAGATTTGTACATACTTATATATGGAGTTATAGGTTGAGCTGAATCCTATACCTCCAACTGCTAGTGTTTATGATTTGCTTAACTTGAACCATTCTGGGAGCTGGGCTCTGGTCCAGACCATGGGTATTTGAGCTGCCTGTGAGAGCCATGAGGAGTACCCTAAACCCCAGTGGCTTGAGTCTCCTGTATGTTTATGATTTGCCCCTACATTTGATGGGATGTTAACACTCTACATATTAATTTCTCTCTTAATTGATGATCCTCTTCATTGAGAACAAGTTGAGGTTTCTTAAAGTATTTGCATTTTCCTTGAGTGCTTTTTCTGTCTTGTGACTCTTGTTCTGAGTGTACCTAGTTATGGCTTGGCACAATTGAGAAATAGTTCAAGATGAAAAAAATGTTCAGGGTGACAGACACAGCAGTTGAACATGGCTGCTTCCTGATATTTCTTGGCCCTGATACCAGTATCACCAACAGGGTTGGGTGAGACCATATTTGTCTTGCCCAGTGCTGTTCTTCCTCCTCTGGATAGATAGGGCCATTGAAATTAGAGGATCCTTGGGCCCAAACACCTAGGCAAGGCATTTTCTGGAGTAGAGGCAACTTGTTCAAATTTTGCAAACATTGGCCCATTTCTGGTTTATCACTGGAGATTTCAAAGTAAGTTTTAGAAATAAGTTTTCTATACAAGGTCCCAGTTACCTTGCACAAATCCTTGGAAATAGAGCTGTCAATATTAAATACATCAAGTCCTTCAATGGAGATAGTATAAGCATGATGCATACATATCTTCTCCTTGGCAAGGAAAATTTGCCAAGTTGTTACAGTAGTTACCTGCTTGGTCAGAATATATAATGATACTTAAAGTCAGTTGATGTTAGGTAATGAGGCCTGCAGCAAATACATACAAACAAAGGACCCCACCCATTCCCAGGCTCCTGGCATCTTTTCAGATGGATGTCCTAATCTCAGACACAAAAGCTATCAGATTTTGGCAACTTGCAATTTAATGGCCGGCATGAGACAGAAACCAAGGTGAAATAAAACCCTCAAATTCTGAGAAAAAGGCCCCTTCTTAACATAGCACTCCAGTTACTTGTTGCAAGACTGTGCTGCTCTTTGGGTATTTAAGGAAACTACTTTGGGAAGGGGGGAATTATTATATTATTTGTTGGCCTTGAACAATCCCACCTCCAACATGAACCGGTTCTTCCAGGACTTTTCATCAGCTTTCCATCTAAACAGGTGGACAGAGAGCTGCCTTTTCTAGAAGGCAGTGGGAATTTTTTCAAAAGCTTAGTCTGTGTGTGAGGTAGGCTGTCCAGTTGGCAGCTCTTGGATCTCCTCTGAATTATTCATGCTAGGCATTTGTTTCTATGGACGCATAGGCATGCTATGACAGAAGCACCATACTTGTTTCTGTTGTTGCTAAAGTGTTGTTCTGCTACAGGGCACATAGGATGATTTGCATCTTATCTGGCTTATGTCTCTAGCCTAAATGCTTGCTTTAGGGAGCACTAGACCTATGGTTAATTGTTGGGGTCCAGCCTTTGGACTTAACGGGGGACGGGCATTGGGAGAGCTCCCGAGATGCCACCCTTCCCCCAGCCCTGGGGCAGTGTGGAAGTGAGCCACACCTATCTCCTTCTGGGTCAGGAACCAGAAGGGGTAGCTTTGATACCATCCCCCACCTTGCACCAGCGAGCACACAGGGCAGTACTATGGGAAGTGACGTTAGCCCATGAGGGAGGTCCTTGGGAGCTGCTCTTGGACGGACAAGCTCTCCAGCCTATCCCAGCTCATGCTCAATCCTCGTCATCACTAACCCTCCCAAATAAACCACATTGCTATCCAAAGCATCTCCGAGATCCGTCTGCGCCTGGCTTCCTTGGTGGGTAAGGAGGGAGGAAAAGGGGATCTCGTTCGGCCACGTGCACTTTAGGCTAGCCCATGTCCCTCGATCCACCTTGGCCACCTGCTGGTCAGGTGCCCAGGGGAGAGGGTGGAAAGGGGAGCACTGATAAGGGAGTAAGCTTAGCATCCCCGCACCAGGGGAGGTAAATCTAGCCCGGCAGTTAATCTGCTCATCAAGTGAACCAAGGTCCTGCTCTAACCCTAATGCTTGCCTCCTTATTTTAGGTAGTGCTTGTCTGCTCAGCATCCTACTCTAACTCTTCAGTACTGACTGAAGACAATATTGCCTTATTGCCATCAGCCCATAGGAAACTACGTGTTGCATGTAAACTATGTCACATCCTCACATGAGTCTTGATGGCCATGCATTGCAAATACCTTCTTTGGTAAGGAATACCTTACAATGCTCCCCCTTTTCCCACTTGAATGTGTGTAGAGTGGTCAGAGTAAATTATCCCTGCCAAGGGATGCATTTGTATGTATATGACATGTATCTACTTTGAACGGTGAAAGATTAATGAGATATGAGAGAAACTGAGGTTTCCCCATAGTACATAGGATCCAATATGTCTCCAGTGGATCAGAGGAAGCCTTGTCCCTTCAGGCATCACACTCTATAAAACTGTTTCATATGGCACTGTGGGAAAGAATGTGAGTGGATGTCACTCTTTCCCCTCATGCCTGATTCTGTAGGATGAAGAACCATTTATCTCTTTCTTGACAAGCTACTCCCTGTAAGAGATTCTTTCCTGGGACCTCAATTCATAAGTGTCACAGGGGAGAAAAGAATGTTGAAGCTGTGTATCAGATGCACATTCAACTGATGGCTGATGCTTCCATCTCTCTGGGCAGCTCTTCTGTGCATCAGCCTTCTGTGCATCAGTGCGAGACTCATTGGGCAGCTCTAAGCATGCAGACTCAGACCTCCTCAGGATGAGAAAATAACAGTCTTCTGTGTTCAGAATATTCTCAGGGAAAATATCACATTCTTTCTTTTTGGTAGTTTGCCTCTAGGAAAATTGGAGCACTTGTGGAAATATTCAGAATAAGGGATGAATATGGGTGTATCCTTCTTCTGTTTCCCAATTTATTCTTCTTTCTCAGAACAGGGCTAGATTGTCTGCTTCCCTGTGGAGTGCCACCACAGTATTTCATGTTGTCAGAGATATCTTGGGTATCAACTCAGCTGTATGAAATTGCCATTTTGGGGGGAAATTCTTAGTAATCTGATGGATCCTGAAAGTTACAGGAGAGTAGGAGAGTAGGAGAGGGCCAAGAGGGCCAAGAGGGCCAAGAGGGCCAAGATTCATAATTACTTAGTCCAAGAACAAATTAAATACCCAGAGGTAAACTCATAACCTTAAATACTTCCAAGAACACATGTTATTGAAAAACTTTACAAAACATTCAAGGGTAATTATAGCTTTAGTCAGTGCTGGTTCTTGGGCTGAGAATGAGTGATAGAAAGACTTCCACTAACCTTATTTCTTACTGTCAGATGAGTAGATGAGTGTGTTCATGATGGGATTTTCTCTCTCATTTAAGCTTGCCATCTGTAAGCAAAAATAAAATGGAAAGAAAAAGGGGCAGCAGAAAGGACCTAGGTACCTAGATGGCTAGGAAAAAGGACCACTTGCTACTGCCTTGCTTCCTAATGCACCAGTGTTTCTGAGCTCCTGCATGGCAAGAGGCTTGTGCATCTAAGCTAGGCACCTCTGAGCATGGACCTCTTCCCTCAGGATGATGGAGATGGGTGTTCATGGGCAGTTCTGTCATAAGCAGGGGATCTAGCCATGTCACTCATCACCTACATCTTTTGTCTAGGGAGTCTTATTCAGAGTACTGTCTTCATTCAAACACCTCTTTGGATTTCATTATAAGCATGGATATACTCTCACTTAGGGAATTTCCCTCTTCCTCAAACACTGGCACCACATGGTAAAGAATAGTGGAAGCTAGGAGCCATGGTTCATGTTGTAATCTCTTCAGGAGACAAACCAGGAAGATCTCAGTTTGAGGCCAACCTAGGAATAAAGACCCTATCTCAACCAATAGTTGCCTACAGTGACATACTCTTGTTATTTCAGCTATCTGGAAAGCTGAGATCAAAGCCAGCTAGCTTCAAGCCAGCCTGGGCTTGTAAGACTCGCCAACCCAATGGATAAAAATGAGTGTGGTGTGGTAATCACTGGCCGTTGATCTAGAGCAGTACACAAAAAATGGGATGGTAATCCAAACTAATATATGCAAAAAGAACCCCCACTCCCCCGACCCCCACCATAATCTCAAAAAAACAAGCAAAAAGAATTGGAACCAGAGCTCAGAGTTCCCACCTGGCAAGCACAAAGCCTTGAGTTTAAACCCCAGTTTAAGCCCTCAGTTTAAAAAAAAAAAAGAAATTTTTTGAGTACATGTCCAGTTAACACATTGAACCTACATCTAATGATGACCATGAATAGTTTTCCTTCACATTAGCATTTACTTCCCTTTACTTGATTTACAATGGCAATATTACAATGAAAAAAATATCAACAATTGCAGTAGTGACTGCCTAAGTAATTTAGATGCTTAACATAACTCACTTTTAAATATGATTGATTTTTTAAGCCTTTGGAAGAATCATTATATCAAGTTCTAAAAGGTTCCTTTCATTCTTAGCCTGACAAAATTTATCTATAATGAAATGCAAATTCGTTTAATGGTAAGAGATAATGTGAGTCTTTGTCTTACACATGTTAATGTAATGAGTTATTGATTGGTCCCCATGCCCCACCTACTGATCAGCTCTTGCACTTCAAAAGAAAAATCATACTCCGTCCCTATACCATATGCCCTTAACACTTTGCTATATTTGGCTTTTCCCAATATTTTTGGACTCCTAGCATCTGTTAACTAGTGATATTGACATAGCCTTGATCTTTTCTTTCATATCAAGAATCCATTACTTGCATAAAATAGGATGTGTTTGATTTCATTTGGCCATTTTCTTTACACATGATATCCTTTGATCAGTCAGAATCCAAATCAAGAGAACAAAGTACCTCAGCTACAAAGGGAAATGGATTCTAGGTGACCAACTCTTCCAAGGAGGGGGATTCTGGGGGTCCAGTAGGGTGTAGACATATACTGAGTAAGGTCCCCTGTTGCCTCTGGTACAGTGTTAGGAAGTGCAGAAGTGGAAACCGAGGAAGTTTGGAAGATGTTGAAACCCAGGGAGCCAGTCTATTCAAAACACTGACAGGAAGAAGGAGTCCTTGGCCTCTCCCATCTTACTTCCTAACTACCCTACCACCAGGCCTTTAGTTGACCAAACTCAGGAGGACCAGTTGAAGGAGGAGGAGTCTGGAAGAGACAGGCATGCAAGTATGTGGGTCAGCAGCATGGAAACCCAAAGAATAGACAGGTAAAGGAGAAAACAAGGAGAGTTGCTTACATCTGTGTGCTTCCAGGTGTTTTCGTTACATGCTTGACTGTGTCAAGAATGTGGCACTTGTAGTTAGTTATTCGTGGTGAACATTTTTCTGAGCAAGTGGACCTACGGCTGACTAGAAACTACCCAGCCATGTTACCAGACATGTGTGCAATAGACACTCCCACTAGTGCTGTCTGAAACCTCTCACAGCCCATCCTTCCTGCAGGATCTTCTGTTCACATCTGCAGATGCTCTTCCTTTCTTCCACCTTGTTTGTCACCCTGCAGTCAACCTGGGCACTGGTTTGTTGTTATCTATGTGGGATGCTAGCAAGAGATCAGAGCCCCAAAAGAGGGTAGTTAGGCTATTCTTCTCTTGTCTCGATGGGACATACCACAGTTTGCTGCCCTGGGTCACTGCACTGTCCGATGTGTTTTTCCTTCACATGGCCAACATTGTGAGAGACCCCTTACCACATTAGCCTTCTGTATAGAGACTTAGACGAACAGAGTCAAGCAATCTGTGGCTTTTAAATTAAGATGCTTTCTATGACTCACCATTAAGTGTGATTGATTTTATCACACAAGAGATAACCTTAAGTTCCATACCTGGAAATGTGGTACATATACACAAAGGAATATTATGCCTCTATCAGAAAGAATGACATTACCCCATTTGTAAGGAAATGGAAGGACTTGGAAAAAATTATACTAAGTGAAGTGAGCCAGACCCAAAGAAACATGGACTCTATGGTCTTCCTTATAGGGAATAATTAGCACAGATTTAGGCAAGTCACAGCAGAGAACCACAAGAGCCCAATAGCAATACTCATATGAACACATAAGATGATGCTGCGTGAAATAAACTCTATTTTAGGGAAATGATTGTTATATCACTGTTGTAAATACTTTCAAGGTGCTATGTGTAACTGTAGCTTCTATTATTGATGATCTTCTTGTACCCCCTTCCTATGGTTGTACCTACGCTATCTCTGTATCTTATCTGAGTATATTGGAAACCATGTATACTGGTAAACAGTGGTATTCAGGGTTAAAAAGACAAACAACTACAAAAGCAATACTTGCAAAACTGTTTTGTGTAAATGAACTGAAACTCATTGAGGGGGAGAGGGAAGGGGCACGGTGTGGGGTGGAATGAGGGATGAGGTAACAAACAGTACTAGAAATGTATCCAATGCCTAACATATGAAACTGTAACCTCTCTGTACATCAGCTTGTTAATAAAAATTTGGAAAAAAAGTTCCATACCTGTATCATTAGTGTCTTGTTCACTGGTTGCCTGTGTAAAAATCTGTAACTTGCCTATTGGTTATTTCTTATAGTGGTTCAGTATGTAATCTAAATAAGTGTACTAATACAGTGCAGAGATGGGGATGTAGCTCAGCGGCAGTGTGCCCACACAGCAGGAACAAAACTCTGAATTCGATACCTCACAAAGATTTTTTTGCCTCATTTATGACATGTCCTCTCTATTCTGATGAAAATCAAGAATTTTACCGATAGGTGCAAACAGTATATCCTCTTTTGCAACCCAGAACTCACTGCTAAATATGAGATTTTGGTACATGTAAGAAGGAATATTATTTCTACAACAGTTGGTAATGTGGAGGTTTGTTAACTCATACAGGTTGGCTCTATGAATATAGGAGATGTAAAAGCCAAAAACATTAAGAATTTATCTAATGGTGTGCTCCTGTACACACCAAAGGATTGTTTTCTATCTCACCCTAAACTTTCTAACTTCACGGAACAGGAGCTACTTTATTCTCATATCCGTGTCTTGAATGTGGAATTGATACTGTTTATATGAAGTAGTATCTGTATTGGAATCCCCTTCCGTATGTGAACAATCTGTTAGTGATTCATATACCACTGCACAGCAGAGCAGGGCAGGAGCAGGGATGTGTGTGAGATCAGACTTATTTGAATCCCTTCAGGGTTCTTCTGTGCCGTTTCATCCAGGATTTTGGTGGTACATACATTGCTTGATTTCAGTTGATCTTGATCCTCTTTATCCCATATAACTTATAGAACAAATTGAATTACTAGGGTACGCAAAGCCTCTGGAGCCTCGGATTGTGTTGATTCTCTAGGACCCTGTGCCTGACATTCTGCGTGTGTTCTTGGAGGTTTGAAAATCGGTAGCTTTCATTTTTCTGAAAGTCCTCAGCCTTCCTATTACCTTCTTGTAATACAGTCCCTGACTTAAAATAGCTGATTTATTTCTATTTTTATCATGGTATGCAAGTGATAACCATAGTTTTCTACTATATTTCAAGGTTTGATCTTTTCCAAGACTGATAGGTAGCACTGTATTCTCCTGTTTCTGGAGGGATTCTGAGCTATATATCTCAGACATCTGATTGATCATTTCTCTTTAGAGTAGGTTATCCTGTCTGTTAACTTCTGAGCCCCAGCTCCTAGGAGCAGTAAAAACTGATAAATATTACTTATCCTCAGAAAGGGTTGCCTGTGGGAAGTGAGCCATTGAGGCAGAGGCTGAGTTGGGTCTTGAGTTTTGTTGGTCCTGTACCTACATTGTTTTCTATCTCTCCCAAGGCATTTGGATTTTATGTTTTGCCTGGCTCTTGTGGATCTAACATCCTTAATACAAAGTCTGCTCTTGTGCCTTAGTAAGGAGGGGGCAGTGATTGCACGCTTGAGCCCTTGCCAATCCTTAAGAATTTCTTCACATTTTTCCAGATTTTTTTTCTATGCCACCTTAATGGATACCTGAATGTGCTCTGCTAAGGGTAAATCTATGCTCTCTACCCTTCTCCTTTGAGGGGTTCAGTGTTATTTGGAATTTGATTTACCTCACTTAATCCAATTCCTTGGACAGCGGCTCAAAAACCTCAAGGAAACACCTTACCTGTGCTTGGGCATTTATTATAAAGGTAATTGTGAAGAGTACAGACAAAGAGCCAGATTGGAGAGATGCACAGAGTGAGGCACATGGGAAGACAGATGGAGCTTCTGTGCCCCATGCAAAGCAGGGGTCTGTTTGGCTATCTGGAGGCTAGCTAATCCAGTCCTGTTTGCATCACTCTTTTCTCTTATCAGCATGAATGATTACACCATTGACCATGTGATCCACTTGACCTTCACCTCCATTTCCCACCTTGAGACTGGAGCATGGGGATAGAGACAGAATTAACAGGCCTCTAACTGTGCCTTGGTGTTTCTAGTGTGCAGTCCCTATCCACGAGATATTTATTAGTATACGACAGATACTGATCATTCTGCCATCTGTATGTACAGAGCTGCATGCCAGGGATAAGTGAAGAGGAAATATACTGGACAATAACACGGGCATACACTGTTGTTTCTCTAGTTAAGACTTCTTCCAGTGAAGATCAGTGAGTTCATTGAGATTCTGCTATGTCATCTAAATGTCATCAGGATGAATGGTTTTCTGCTGCAGCAATGCACAACGTCCACAGGTTTATTTCTCATGTTTCAAGCCCTCAATGGGTTGACTGCCTTATTCCTGTCTTCATCTTCCAGGTGGCCTGGACTGGTGAAGTAGCCACCACTTTGAACTTGGGAGGTGATACTGGCAGGAAGAAAGCATTCTTATATTATCATCTTTCCGTAATTGTACAAAGGTATTTCCATGCAACCTGGAAGTTTGTGAGTGTAATGCTTCTTGATGAAGGTCACCCCTCCTTCTCACAATTCTCCCCCTTATCTTCCAGCAAAAGTAAGTGCTCAGCCTTGCCAGAAATACACTCTTTCCAGCCATTTTCACTCATCGTGTGCTGGCTGAATAGGTTATATGACCCACCAACCACAAGTCTCCAAAGAAGACAGTCTTTTTCTGTGTCTAGAATGGGACAGGTGGGTGAGTATTAGTAAACAGCATTAATGGCAGCAATAGGCATCTCCATGAAACTCACACCCAGATTTTTATTTGGCTTTCTTGTGTACATTGCTAACCCTAGGTAGTAATTCATCTGTATTAGCATCAGCTACTCGGAGCAGCAATGTGGATATAAAAACTGTAACACATGCTATGGTTCTAGCAACATCACTCTTGTTTAGGAAATGCTATCACTGTAACTAGACAACATGGGCCTAGGTGCATGGTATCCACAGGTCTTCTGGAATGATGTCATTCAACAGAGTAGAAAAGATGAGACTCAAATTTGACAGTAAATGCGGAGGGGCTGGAATAATCCACTCCCTCTCAGTGTAAAACATCACAGACAACAACCATTGCAGAGGAGGTCACTCTCCACATTCTGCCTGTTTGTTGGGTAGTGTGAAGTCAGGCAGTCGAGATTGTTATGGAAAAGATGATGCAACTCAAAACTCTTCAAATATGAAGGACATGATGGGAGGGCTTTTGAAGGTATGGACAAAATTGAGAAAAGGCAAAGTTGTGAGCTACCCAAAGTTAGCCTGAGCAATAATCTGGTAATATCCTTCACTATGGAAAAGAGTTAGAAGAGCTCCTTCCCCCCTGTCTCCCAAGCCTTGGTCTAAGTCAGGACATATACCCCAATCACGGCCAGAAATACTTAAAACACTGGAAAGATATTCCAGCTTCTCTTCCCATGTGCCACCCTCCTGGTCGTAGCTCTTGGCCTGATGTGCCTGATGAGAAATCACTGAGGATAGAAGACCTGGTGAGTAGCTGTCAGATGCCCCCACCCCAGGATGGAGGGGGCGGGGACATGTGTAGAGCACTGGACAGGGAACACAATGCAGTGAGACTGTGAGGGGGGTAAAGGAACAGAAGAGAAAATGACTTTACTTTCTCTTCCCTTGGAAACAGAGTAGAAAAGTGTTGAGTTACTGGAACTTAGACTCCTGAGGGGAAATTAGAGGTGGGGTGGCTCAGGAGGTCTCCATATGGAGAGCTTAATGGTGGGCACTAGGTTCCTCGAGTGTCTACTGCCTCTAGTAAGCCATGTCTTTCTAGAAGGCTGGGGATGATTTGAAAAATAAAATGAAGGATGGGAGGGCGTTTTATTCTATCCAATTCAGAAGCTTCTAGAGCCAACAGTGGAGCTGACCATTTCTCTAGTTTCAGGAATTTATGTGTGTTTTTTTTAAATAAGGAGTAGGCCCCAGGAGAAAACCTCTGGGGTTTCCCTTTGAACACTGCTAGCCAGCTCTTTCTCCTGTTTAATCATAAACTTGAGGAAAGGCCGTCATCTTGAAACTCACTATGAAAGCCAAAGTCTGCAAATGGAGAGGAGGATGCAATGTTTTCATCCACCCACTCCACTTTCCCTAAGGCTACCAATCATCTAGGAAGCAGCTGTCATCTACCCAGAGGAAAGCCCACCAGGCAGGTCTCTACCACTGTGAGCCACAGCATCACACACACACACACACACACACACACACACACACACACACACACACACACGCTTCTGTACTTCAGCAACACACACTCCTCTCTACCTAATCACCCAGTGATTCTTTTCTGAATTCAAACTGTTGGCCCTGGGTCTTCTGACTTCTGTGCACAGGAGTGCAATTGCCTGCTTGACACACCTTCTACAACCTGCAGGCTGTGCTCGCTTGCCAGCCTTGTGAGAAACAGTATATGACACCCATGCTGTTTCTTTTTGTTAAATATTAATATTGCATAAAATTCTAATTGGGTGCTCTGCTGACAAAGGGTTTCTGAATCTTGCACTATTGACATTTTGGGCTGGACAGTTCTTCATTGTGGGCTACTTTGCTGTTCACTGTAGGATGTTTAGCAACTTTTCTGGGTTTTAGCTGGTAGATGGCAGCATCATTTATATCATTCTCACCTTCCATCACAATCATGGAAATCCACATTGTCTCTGAACATTGTCACAGATTGCCTAGTTGGAGGACAATATTATTTCTCACTCATGATCAGAACAATAGTGGCATAGATATTTAGAGGTCAGCAGCTTAGATCACTAAGTGTTCTGTTGTAGAGAACAGACCTCATTCAAGCTGAAATGTAGTAATAACCAGATATTCAGTCATGCACAGAACTAATCAATGGGATGAAGAAACACACTCTAGGCTGAAGCTGACCCATCAAGGGAATTGTTTTATTTGCCCTTGTATGTCAGGAAGAAGCCACTTCTACTAAGTGAAGCCAATATTCCATCTATAGGAAAAAGATTCTGTATCTACATCCATGCCTTCGCTCAGTTCTGAATTCAAAAAGCACATTTGATGATGCAGACTAAATCATTGGGAGTCCAGAAAAATAGAGGTTTAGTTTCCTAGACCCTGTGTATAAGAAAGGATTTCAGCCTGGGACAGTGGTACAGTACCATAATCTCAGTAACTGCCTGGGAAACATAGCAAGACCCTGTTTTACAGACTCCAGAAAGAGATTAGAATGAATTTTGAAATTCTTAATATATTCCACAGCCATCTTCTCAGAGATCTTTAACTGCCACCAATTCATACTACCTAATCTATGCAAATGGATTGGACGAAGTATCCTCCTCATTGTCTGTCTGCTCAAAAAACTCGTTATTTTTATTATTTTTGTTGCTCCATTGTCCTCTTATTTTCTCTTTATTACCATTATTTCCACATCTCTTTCTACTTATCCCTAACTATAGGTTTTCTGAGGATTTGAATTTATACAGGGCTCTGTCCAATGTATGTAGGACATAAAAAGTCTCTGCTGATGAACTGTGAGATGAGAACTAGGAAAATCAATTGTCTCCATTTTCATATTAAGTCCACTGAAGATATTATGGGAATTGATACTGAGGGACAGAGAGATGTTGCTGGAAAAACAATATTTTCTCCATTCAGAAGAATAGAGCAGCAATTAATATGAATAATCACATTGAACTGAAGTAAATATTGATCAATAGCCTTAACCTTACTAGGTAAGAAACAAGCTATATGTGGATGGCGATAGAGACATTCAAATTTTCATAGAGGCAATGTCCAGGAATGAGACAAGGTTATTCACTCTTTGTATTCATGTTCAATATACTACTGGAATTACTAGCCAGAACAATAAGGCAAGAAAAAGAAAAAAGTGTTCCAAATAGGGAAAGAAAGAAGTGAAATAATTTCTATTTGCAGACAATCTAATCCTATACTTAAAAGAGCCCTAAAGATTCTATCTTAAACCTTGTAGATCTGGTAAATACTTTTGGAAGACAGTAGAATACAAGTTCAACATACAGGGCTGGGGATATGGCCTAGTGGCAAGAGTGCTTGCCTCTTATACATGAGGCCCTGGGTTCAATTCCCCAGCACCACATATACAGAAAATGGCCAGAAGTGGCACTGTGGCTCAAGTGGCAGAGTGCTAGCCTTGAGCAAAAAAGAAGCCAGGGACAGTGCTCAGGCCCTGAGTCCAAGCCCCAGGACTAGCCAAAAAAAAAAAAAAAAAAGTTCAACATACAAAAACCAGTAGCCTTCTGTGTACCAACAATGAATAGACTGAGAAAGAAATCAGGAGAATAATTCCATTCAAAATAGCCTAAAAATTACCCAGGAATAAACATAATTACAAAGATGAAAAGTCTCTATAATGAAAACCTTGAAGAAGAAAATTGAACAAGATATCAGATACATTCATGCACTTGCTGAACTAATACCATGAAAGTAATTATACCAATGTAATCCATCCACCCACCCATGTCCCCATTTGGTATAAGGACAGGGTGGCAAAGTTGTTCAAACGTCAGCTTCTCCATCTTTCAACATCCTTTTTAAAAAGTTTTATAAAAAGGTTTTAAAAGTTTTTTTTAAAGTTTTAGAAATATCAAACAATCCTCACATTGCCCATTTTACCATCAGGATTCCAATGTCCATCAGTAAGGAAAAGACAAAGATAGGCCTCCATTTGCCTGTCCTAAAGAATGGGCATATGCCCATCTGACTCCTTAGGGCTTCATGAACTGCCTTTGTGCCAGCTTACTGTGCACCATGCATGAACTCCCCAAGGGGGCCTATCTTCCCATGTATAAACCAGCTCCTTGGCTCCTTGGCTCCATGGCTCCTTGGCTCCGTGGTTAGGATTAGGGTTAGGTCTAGGATTAGGGTTAGGGTTAGTGTTAGGTCTAGGATTAGGGTTTGGGCTACGGTTAGGGCTAGGGTTTGGGGTGGAGTTAGGATTAGGGTTCAAGCTAGGTTTAGGGTTAGGTTTGGGATTAAGGCTATGGTTTGTCTTAGCACTAGTGTTAGAGTTAGGGTTGGCATTTTGTGGGTTTAAACCTAGAGTTAGTGATAGGTTTAGGGTTAGGGCTAGTCATAGTGTTAGGCCAGGGTTTGCGTTAGGCTTAGGGCTATGTTTAGGTGTAGGGTTTGGTTAGTGCTACGGTTAGGGCCAGTGTTAATTTTGGTTTAGGCCTAGATGTAAGCCAAGGATTCTGTTTAGCTTTAGGGTTTTTGTTAGATCTGGGATTAGGGTTCGTTTAAGGACGAGGCTTAGGTTTAGGGCTTAGGCTAGTGTTTGGATTAAGCCCTGTTGTGGAGCATAACTTCTCTGACCAGTGGATACCAGCCTCGGTACAGAAATTCTGTTTCCTTTTTTTTTGGGGGGGGGTGGGGCCTGTCCTGGGGCCTGGACTCAGGGCCTGAGAACTGTGCCTGGCTTCTTTTTGCTCAAGGCTAGCACTCTGCCACTTGAGCCACAGCACCACTTCTGGCCATTTTCTGTATATGTGGTGCTGGGGAATTGAACCCAGGGCCTCATGCATACGAGGCGAGCACTCTTGCCACTAGGTCATATTCCCAGCCCCAGAAATTCTGTTTCCTTATTAGCAAACTAAGCGGCCTTGGGGGAAAATCTCTGTTAAGGGTCTGCTGTGCTTGCTCACCAAAAAAAGCCACCTTTTTCATGAGATTCTCCCCTTCTTCCCCCCATACAATGCCTCCCTGGGGTGATTTGATTGACCATCTGCCTTCAGTGAAAGCTTTTCAGGTAGGTAGGGAAGTCTTTTCACAGTAACTAGAGAAGTTATGGTTAAACAGGAAATAATAGATACGTAATAATTAGAGTTCTGCTTTGACTAGGTTTTAATCCCTTGTTTGATATCAACAATCTTTGTAGTAACCACCTTTTGCAATAGGAAATCTTTTGTATTATTTTCCTCCCTCACAGTAACAACATCCTCAACTTTTGTATTTGAAACGGATATCATGCTGTATTAATTTTAACCCTTGAATTTGTGAATTGATTTCTAACCCTATATAAACCCTGGCCCTCCTGAAATAAAGTGTGCATTGGTCCACTCGCCTCTACATGCCCCATGTCCTGACTACGATTGCAGTTACCCAGGTCCAACACCCTGTCTTAGGGCTAGGGTTAGAATTAGGTTAGCGTTTGGGCTAGGGCTAGGGCTAGGTTTAGATTTAGAGTATGGTTATGCTTAGGGATATGGTTAGGGCCCATGTTTGGGGATAGGGTTAGGCGTGGGTAGAGCTAGGGCTAGATTTATGGTTAGGTTTAGGGCTATGTTTAGGTTTAGGGCTAGGGCTACACTGGGTTGGGGCTAGGATTAGGGTTAGGGTTCAGGCTAAGTTTAGTTCTAGTTTTATGGGTTTTTCTAGGGCTAGGGTTAGCGCCAGGGATAGGATTAGTGTTCGGGTCAAGGTTAGGGGCAGTGTTAGGGTTATTGCTACAGCTAGTGCTAGGTTTAGGGTTATGGCTACGGTTATGGTTAGGGATAGGTTAGGGTTTGAACTAGGTTTAAGGCTATGGTTAGTGTTTGGTTTAGGGATAGGGATTGGGATAGATGTATTGATATGTCTAGAGATAGTGTTAGACTCAGGTCTAGTGGTAGGGCTAGTGTTCGGGTTAGGGTTTAGGGTTAACCTTAGTGCTAGATCTAAGGTTAAGCTTAGGTATTGCATTATGTCTATGGCGAGGGTTGGGTAGGGTTATGCCTTGAATTAGAGTTCGAGCTAGAGTTCGGTTTTGGTGTATGGTTGGCTGGTTTTTTGGGTTCAGCGTTTGGTTCTGTTTAGGGTTTAGGTTTTGGATTAGAATTATTTTTAGGTTTCAGGTCAGGTTTTGTTTGGGGTTAGGGTTTTGGTTAGGACAGGACTAGGGTTTATGTTCAGGCTAGTGCTACAGGTAGGGTTAGGGTTATAGTTACCATTCGGTTTATTTTTTGCCTTAGGTCTAGAGCTAGGGTTAGGTTTATGTCTAGGCTTAGGTCTACAGCTAGGGTAGGGTAAGGGTTAGGGTTAGAGCTAGGTTTAGGGTAGGCTGAGGGTTAGGGATAGGATTAGGGATAAGTTTAGGGCTAGTGCTAGTACTAGGTCTCTGGTTAGAGTTAAGGCTAGGATTAACCTCAGGTCTAGGGTTAGGGCTAGCATTAGATTTGGGGCTCAGGCTAGAGTTAGGGTTAGGTCTAGTGTGAGGGTTGTGCTAGTGTAATCCTTCTGGTTAGGCTTAGGCTAAGGTGTAGGTTTTAGTTTTTTGTTAGGGTTTGGTTCTGGTTTGGGTTAGGGATAGGTTTTGGGTTATTGCTTAGGTTAGGTGAGGGCAGAGTTAGGGCTATGGTTTTGTTTTTGATATAGATTAGGGCTAGGTCCTGGGTGTTATTTAGGGCTAGGTTTAAGCTTAGCACTTGGGTTAGGCCTAGGGTTAGTTTGAGAGTCGGGTTAGGGCCAGGTTTAGGTCAATGGCTAGGTTTATGGCTAGGGTTAGGTTTAGCTCTAGGGTTAAGTTTTTCATATGGTTAGGGTTAGGTTTAGGTCTGGGCTGGGACAAGTGTTAGGTTTTGATTTATGGCTAGGGTTAGACTTGAAGGAAGGTCTTGGGTCAGCTTTAGCACTATGGTTAGGTCAGGCCTAGGGTTTTCCCTTGCCCTAGGGCTGGGGCTAGGGTTAGCAGTAGATTATAGGGCTAGGATTAAGGTTATGTCTAGGGTTAGTGGTAGTGTTAGGGCTAAGGTTATGTTAATATTAGAGCCAGGGTTAGTGTTAGGGTTACGGTTAGGTCTAGGGTCATTGCTAGGCTTAGGGTGAGGGCTAGGGTTATGGTTAGTTCCAAGGTTTGGTTAAGGTTAGGTCTAGGGTTTGGGTTAGGACTAGGATTTGTGTTAGTTTTAGTGCTATGGTAGATTTAGTGCTGGCTTAGGGATAGCTTTTGGGTTTGGGTCAGGGCTAGGTTTAGGGTTAAATTTATGGTTTCGGTAAGTGATACAGTTATTTTTATGGCTAGGGCTAGGATTTGAGTTAGTCCTATGGTTATGCTGAGGGCTATGGCTAGGGTTAGTGCTTCAGATAGGGTTAGCTCCAGATTAGGCTTAGAGCTAGGGTTTGGGTTACGTCAGTGCTAGAGTTAGCCCCAGGGTTAGGGTTAGCATTAAGGTGAGAGATAATGTTAGGTCTAGGGCAAGGTTTAGGGGTAGGGTTATGGCTCTGGTCTGGGTTCAGTTAAGGTTAGCGTTTTGTGTAGTCTATGGCTTGGGTTATATTTGTTGCTTGTTGTATGGCTCGGTTTACGGTTAAGGTTAAGGCTAGGGTTAGGTTTAGAGCTAGAGTTAGGTTTAGTTTTAGTGTTAGGGTTAGCCTATGTTCAGGGTTAGTGTTATGTTTATGGATAGGGTTACATTTAGGGCTAAGGTTTGGGTTATGTTTATGGCTAGGTTATGTTTGAGGTTAATTTTAGGGTTAGGTTTTAGGATAGCTTCAGAGTTAGGTTCATTTATAGGGCTAGGGTTAGGTATAGTTCTAGGGT
The DNA here is from genome assembly GCF_023159225.1 of Perognathus longimembris pacificus. Taxonomy (NCBI): domain Eukaryota; kingdom Metazoa; phylum Chordata; class Mammalia; order Rodentia; family Heteromyidae; genus Perognathus; species Perognathus longimembris. The sequence continues at coordinate 63,101,708 of NC_063165.1, forward strand.
TAGTTTTAGTGTTATGGCTTCTATTGGGATAGGAGTATTTTTAGGGGTAGGGATAGGACTATGATAAGCTTTAGGGCTTGGGTTTTGTGTAGGGTTATGGTTATTGTTGTGACTAGGATTAGCGCTAGGAATCGGCTTAGTGTTAGGGTTATGTTTAGGTTTGGATTTAATGTTAGGGCTTGTGTTTTAGCTAGTGTTAGAGTCGCGCGAGGTTTAGGCCTAGGATTAGTTTTACTGTTAGGTTTAGGGCTTGGGTTAAACCTAAAGCTAGGTTTAGTATTATGGTTAGGGCTAGGCTTATGGCTAGGCTTTGACTTAGCTTTAGAATTAGGGCATGGGGAAGTGTTAGGGTTACTTTTAGAGCTAGGGTTAGGGTAAGACTAGTGTTTTGGCTAAGGCTAGGGTTTGGATTAGGGCTAGAACTCTGCTTACGGCTAGGCCTTTTTAGGATTTTGGCTCAGGTGTGGGTTAGGGGTAGTGTTATGGTTTGGGCTAGGTTGAGGGTTATTGTTAGTACTATCATTTGGGGTAAGGTCATGGTTAGGGATAGATTTAGGGCTATGGTTAGTGCTAGGGCTAGAGTTTTATTTAGAGTTATGGCTGGGCTTAGGGTTAGGGTTAGTGATGGGGTTATGGCATGGTTTATGTTTAGGCTTAGGGCTACGCTTGGTTCTAGGCATAGGGCTAGGGGTAGGGGTAGGATCTTGGTTAAAGCTGTGGTTATATTTTTGGTTATGTAAGGGTTAGGTCTAGGGTTAGGGTTAGCCATAACTTTAGTGCCAGGATTATGATTAGATTTGGTTAAGCTTAGGGCTAAGGCTACGATTATGGTTATGGCTTGGATTAGATATAGCATTTGGGCTATGGTTATAGTTAGGGCCAGTAGTATGTCTTAGGTTAGGGTTAATGTTAATGTTAATCTTTGGTCTAGTGTTAAGACAATTGTTAGGGTTAGAGCTAAGTCTAAGTTTAGGGTTAGGTTTAGGGCTTTGGCTAGATTTAGGCTAGTGTCAGGCTTAGGATTATGTTTGTCTTAGGGCTAGGGTTATGTTTATTGGTGTTTTCATGTTAGGGTTCAACTTAAGAATAGGGTAGGGCTAGGATTAGAGTAAGGGCTAAGTTTAGGTTTAGGCTTTGGGCCAGTGTTAAGTTTATGGCTAGGTTTGTGGTTAGTCTTAGGCTTAGCGCTAACACAACGTTTAGCGCTAGGTTTAGGGAAGGCCATAGATTTAGGGTTACAGCTAAGTCTAGGATTAGTTTTAGGCCTGGCATTTAGCTTAGGGCTAGGCTTAAGGATTTGTTTAGGGTGACGGTAGGGTTAGGTCTAGTGTAAGGGCTAGGGCTAGTTTTAGCTTTAGGACTGGGACTAGGGTTAGGCTCAGGGCTAGGCTTTTTAAGTTTAGGGTTAGGGCTAGGGCTAGGGTTAGGGTATGTTTAGGACTAGGGTTATAGTGAGGGTTAGTGATAGTGTTATAGCTTGGGTTTGAATTGGACTAGGGTTACTTTTTTTTCAAATTTTTATTATCAAACTGATGTACAGAGTGTTTACATTTTCATAAGTTAGGCATTTGATACATTTCTTGTACTATTTGTTACCTTGTCCCTCATACTCCACTCCCTCCTCCCCTTTTCCCTTCCCCCCGTCTGATGTGTTCAGTTCACTTACACCAAACAGTTTTGCAAGTATTGCTTTTGTAGTTGTTTGTCTTTTTTTACCCTGTGTCTCTCAAATTTGGTATTCCCTTTCAATTTCCTACTTCCAATACCAGTATACGTGGTGTCCAATATACTCAGATAAGATTACCAAGATAGTGTAGGTACAAGTACAGGAAGGTGATTGAAGAACATCATCAATAATAGATGCTACAGATACACATAGGACATTGAAAGTAGTTACAACTGTGATATAACAATTGTTTCCTTAACATGGAGTTCATTTCACTTAGCATCATCTTATATTTTCGTAAGGGTATAGCTATTGGGCCTTGTGATGCTCTGCTATGACTTGCCTAAACCTGTACTAATTATTCACAATAAGGGAGACCATAGATTCCATGTTTCTTTGGGTCTGGCTCACTTCACTTAGTATAATTTTTTCCAATCCTTCTATTTCCTTAAAAATGGGACAATGTCATTCTTTCTGACAGAGGCATAAAATTCCATTGTGTATATGTACCACATTTTCCTGAATCATTCGTCTACTGAGGGGCATCTGGGTTGGTTCCAGATTCTCGCTATGACAAATTGTGCTGCCATGAACATTGTTGTGCTGGTGGCATTACTGTGATTTTGTTTGTGGTCTTTTGGATAGACACCCAAAAGTGGGGCTGCTGGGTCATAGGGGAGTTCTATATTTAGCCTTCTGAGGAATCTCCATACTGCTTGCCAGAGTGGCTGAACCAGTTTACATTCCCACCAACAATGAAGTAGGGTTCCCTTTTGGCCACATCCCCTCCAACAATTGTTATTGTTAGTTTTCTTGATATATGACATTCTTGCTGGGGTGAGATGGAATCTCAATGTTGTTTTGATTTGCATTTCTTTATGGCCAGTGATGTAGAGCATTTTTTCATATGTCCCCTGGCCATTCTCATTTCCTCATCAGATAAGTCTCTTTGTAAGTCTTTACCCCACTTGATGAGGGGGCTATTGGTTCTTTGTGGTTTTGTTTTGGAAGAGGGTAATTTTTTTAGTTCTGTATATATTTTAGATATGAGGTCTTTGTCCATTGAATGGCCGGTAAAGATCTTCTCCCAGTCTGTGTGCTTTCTGTTTATCTTGCGAGATATGTCCTTTGCTGTGCAGAAGCTCTGCAGTTTGATGCAGTCCCATTTGTCCAATCTTTCTTTGATTTGTAGCCTTTCTGGGTCTTTGTTAAGGAAGTTCCATCCTGTGCCAAGGAGCCCAAGTGTTTCTCCTACTCCTTCCTTTAGTGTTTTCAGGGTATCTGTTTTGATTTCAAGGTCTTTAATCCATTTGGAATTGATTTTGGTGCAGGGTGATATATCAGGGTCTAGTTTTAGTTTGTTGCATGTGTTGAGCCAGTTTTGCCAGCACCACTTGTTAAAGAGGCTATCTTTCTTCCATAGTATTGTTTTAGCTCCTTTATCAAAGATTTAGTAGGCGTAGTTCTGTGGGTTCATTTCTGGGTCTTCAATTCTGTTCCATTGGTCTTCAGGCCTGTTCCGGTGCCAATACCAAGCTGTTTTTATTACTATAGCTTTAATACAGCTTGAAGTTGGGTATTGTAATTCCTCCAGCACTGTTCTTTTGGCTTAGGAGTATTTCTAGGGTTACTTTTGGTTAACGTCCAGTATTATTGTAAGTGCTAGGGATGCAATTTCCTTTAGGGTTTCGACTAGGTTTAGGGCTAGGGCTAGGGTTAGGTTAAGTCTGGAGTGAAGATTAGGGCTATGTTAAGGGATAGGCTTAGTTTGAGGGTAGGTTTAAAGTTTCGGTTAGGTATATGCTTAAGATTTTCCCTAGGGTTAGGCTTATGCCTAGGGTTCAGCTTAGTTTCATTGTTTGGTCTAGGGCTAGGGTTAGGCTAGGGCTTGTGTTAGGGTTAGGTTTAGCGCTACTTTAGTGTTAGAGCTAGGGCTATGTTCAGGTTTTAGTGATAGTGTTAGGATTAATGCTAGGTTTAGGTCTAGGTCCATGTTTAGGTTTAGGCTAGGGTTAAGTTTAATGTTAGGGTTAGGGTTAGGGTTAGGGGTAAGACAAGGTTTTGGTTACCTTTAGGCCTCGGGCTAGTGTTAGGTTAGTTTAAAGTCTTGGTTAAGTGTAATGGATTATGATAGGTCTATGGTTGGGGTTAGCCTTAGTATTAGGGGTAAGTTTAGGGCTAGGGCTTGGTTTAGGTTTAGGACTCAGGTTATGCTTCTGGCCATGTTTGGGATAGGGCTTGTTTGAGTGTTTGTTTAGGGCTATTGTTAGGGTTGGGTTATGTGTAGTGTTAGGGCTAGTGCTATGGTTCTGCTTAGGTGTAGAGTTTGGCCTAGGGTGCCGCCTATGCTTATGGTTAAAGTCACGGCTATGTTTAGGGCTAATTCTAGGTCTAGTGTTCTGTTTTGGTCTTGGGTTAGGGTTATTGCTAGCGTCAGGTCTATTTCTAGGATTAGGCTTAGGGCTAGGGTTAAGTTTAGGCCTAAGGTTAGGGTTTGCCTTTGGGGTAGGGTAAGGTTTAAGGTTTGGCCTTGGGTTAGGGTTAGGACTCGGTTTAGGGTAAGCCTAGTGTTATGGTAAGGGCTAGAGTAATGGCTAGGGATGTGTTTAGAGTTAGGCCTAGGGTTACAGCCCAGGTTAAACTTAGGACTAAGGTTAGAGAGAAAGTTAGGGTGTGGGTAGGGTTAGGACTTTGGTAAGGGTAAGTCTATGGTTACTGTTAGGGGTAGTGCTAGGGTTCAGCTCCTGGGCTTCTTTCTCTCTCCATCCTGTCCCTGTCACTCTTCTAGCCCTAACTGAGGAATTGAACCCTGAACCTGAGTAATTTTCCTCTTTATGCCGTCACCACTTTCCTTCCCCTCCCATTCTTTCTCTTCTACAACTGCTGTCTCTCTATCCTCAATTTTGAATATCTAGGGCTTTGTGATTAACAGGCACTAATTCTAACACTACTTTCCACTCCTAGCCAACTTAGCCTCCCTTGAACCTGATTTTTTTTCAGTATAACTCAAAGTACCCTTATGCCAGCTTCTAACCTTCAAAATTTGACAAGCTAAATGAAAATACATTATTTTAAAATAATGTAAGAATAGTAGATACCGAAAGCTCCTTAGTCCAACTGAAGTGGATAAAGACGTTTTTATTGATGTCAATGGATCAGGAAGACCCTAGGAGAGGCATTTGGAAGAGTACAAGCAGCCAAAGGCCATGTTGAAACCATTGGCTAATCTCAGTCTTAGAGTAAATTGAAATTGTAAAGTGTTCCTGGCAAAAAAAAGTCAGGCCACCTGGTTGACTAAGACATCAGCTTCAGATAACCACCTTTTTCCCCGACTAGGTATTCAAAAGGTAAAGAGAGTATTTAAATTTCTCTAGTCAAAATTGGGCTAAAGACTAAAGTACTGGGTGGGCTCAATTTAGCTACAGGGGACTTCTACTCAGCTTTCTTTAACCCAAAAGTATTTAGTGTACTAAAATGCCTTGCTAACACAAGCAAGCCCTGGTAAATGAGGCCAGAGAATGCTAAAGTCATTTGTTGAAAAGTTTTGTCTTAAATCCTGGTTGGTCACTGTCAGTATGATGTAAAAAATGGGTGAGTTCAGTTTAAGCTCCAAAATGGTCATCAAGTTTGGGTGCTACCAAATGTTTTAAAGGATTATTGCATTGCTTTAAAGAGAAATTATAGTTTAAACAAAAGAGTTCTTTAATTTGCAGTTGAAAAATATTGGTATCTTAATGCATTAGGCTTTTTGTACTGTAACCAAGTTATCTGGCTTAGCAAAAGTCCTTGGGAATTTGAAATTTATTTTCCTCTACTGTTTAAAAATTTGGGACTAAATGTCAGAAATTTGGATATTAATGCTATGTTCAAGAACTGTTTTGTGTTTCTCAGTCAAAGATCAAGTGGCTTAGCTGGTCCATGCATGGTGAGATAGGCACCGGGGCCTGTCTGTGATTCAAAGGGGTTAATTTTTGCCTCACAGAGGATTTTTCTGGGGTCTAGAGATTTTTTGTCTGATTATTACAGCTTGGGAAGCTGTACTATCAGCATCTAGTGTGTAGGGGCTAACAATGTGGTTAAATATTGTACAATGCACAGGATGTGACAAAGCATGTTCCACCATAAAATGTCATCAGTATTGAGGTTCAGAAATCTAGCAATAAGCATACTGTGACAATTACCTATTATCTGTGGATTTATATCTACTTACTCCAAAATAAACAGAAATATTTGAAAACCAGCTTATTTCAATAATGTAAAAAATTTAACCATCTCATACAAGTCACACAAATCACACAAAGCAAACACATTGTTTTTTAGTATTTTCATGCTGATCTTTGTTGAACTGAGATAAAATCCTGCTTAAAGATGTAAGAATGGATTTGTATGTATGTGTGTATGCATAAATAAATGAATAAATAAAACAGCTACAAGAAACTTTAATCTTTATATTTTATGGAAAATAACTATTATAAAGCACATTTGAAACATAATCATCTCAATTCTTGGTACTTTAATCATATTCCATTTTTACTATCAAAAAAGCCTATTTTAGAGTAAATAAAAGCAAAGATAAGGTACTTTTTCTGAAGATGAAGTTTTGTTTTTAGTTTTGGGGAGGAGGTAGGGGTCTTGATTTCACAATCTCTTACTCTGCTTTCTGGCCTCTGGAACTCTACCAATTGAGCCACAGCTCCACTTCCAACTTTTATTTTTTTTTTGTTCATTGGGAGGTAAGCGAGGTAAAGACATTTGTCTTTACAGGCTGGCTTTGAACCTAGGATCATAAGCAAAAGTTGCCTATGCCACCATCCCTGGCAAAGATGTTTTCTTTTTTTTTTAACATACCTATCTAAAGTTTTTTTTAACTATATCCTCCAGCAAAATTACATTTTGGAACTACTATACTAAAAAGCCATAAAAATGATACTCTAGAAATATTGATGATAATATAACCAATGGGCTATTGTGTTGTTTCTGAGAAATAATTGCAGATGATAGAATACACATTCTCTTGTTTATGAAGAGTAGGGTCTTTTAGAAAGCACTTTTCAGTGACAGTGGAGTGTTCAACTTTTGGGTTTCAGCATGTAATAGAATAGATCAGCCAGGATTAAAGCCAAACGACACTATTGGAACTCAGAGGTGTTTCTTTACTACTCTCCAGTTGCTACCTGTGAGACTCAGTCAGAAACTGCATTGTAGCATCAAACTGTTGTCGCTACTATCACCCTTATTGTGCAAAGCCATATTTTTCTTACTTTCTGCTACCTCCAACATAATTGTGTCTCTCTGGTGAAAGATAGGTAACATCCTCTCTGCAAGGGAGTGTGAAAATAAAGATTTTTAACTTTAGGATCTCAGTAGTTCTAGAAGTTATACTAAACCATGCTAGAATGGAGGCTGAGTGAGAAAAAGTATGGCATCTTCCAAGGTTTGGAGCTCATATTCCAATGGGACCTCATATTCCAATGGTACCTCAATAAATCCATTGGGATTAGAGTTAGTTACATATAACAAAAGCTAAACTAAACTACAACATGTGTTATTAAGGTGTTCTTTTACATAAAAGAAATCTGAAAATGTGAAATACTGCAAAACGAAATCCCATTCACTTCTTCCCACATCACACTAAATCAATTGCAGCTTCTCACACAATATGCAGAGTTTATTTCCACGAATCTAGGCTACTCTTGTGACTTGCTTTGGCCAATAGAAAAAGGCCTAAATGCTATGCTCTAGCTCCAAGCCTAATCATTAAAGTGCGTCCCATGTTTGCGTGTATTCCTTTGTGCCTTTGTCATTATCATGAGAAAGCTGTTCCAAGCTTATCTGTTCAAGGATAATAGACAGAGAACAGAGCTAAGTTTTGATAATTGTCACCATTTGAATCCTGGATAGATGAGATAATTCCCTGTTGGTCCCCAGAAACATGAGGGAGCCCAATAGTATAGCTGAGAAATTGAGAAAAATCAACAGTTTTTGCATGACACTAAGGTTTTATAGCCATGTCTAACTCAAAATTACTGTAGCAATAGATAATGAATACAGAGACATAGAATGCTGGAGCAAATATGAAAGCTCAGATATAGTGAGGACTCCAGCTCTTTTTAATGTACCCTTCTGCATCTTCAACCTATATTTTCTATTTTTATGGTCTGGTATGGCTGCTTAGACATCACAATCAAATTCTATCCAGAAGGAAACGAAGGAAAAGATGACTTTTGAGGAAACTTTTTGGAACCTTAATATTTGAACTCAGAGTCCCATTAAACCTCAGGGAATGAGGACTGTAGTATATAGTGTTCATTTCTTATTGCCGGTGCTCAAAGAAAATCTGACAGTTTTAAAGAAGGTGAGGACAGATGTTGAGGAAAATTGTCAACCACAAGTGCCAATGAAACATACTGACAGAAAAAGATAATTTCTCTACTTTCATTCACATTTGAGCTCTTGCTAAATGAAGACAATCTTAGGAACTTAATATGTGTTTCTTTACAGCTAGCTTGCTAAAATGATAACAATTAATGAAATATTAATATTCATAAATCCAAAATCTAATTTTTTCCTAGGGATTTTTACTGTTCTGTGAAATTCTTTTCATCAAAGAACAAGGACTGTTGGTAGTAGTCCCATCAGAGAGAGTACCCCAGTTGTCTAAATAAATCAGCTAGCAGCATTCTCTGTCTCCTCTTTCTCTATGTCTCTGTGTCTCTATGTCTCTCTCCCTTCTCTTTGTCTCTGTATCTGTTTTATGTGTGTTTGTCTTGCTGCATCTGTCTCTCTGTCTCTATCTGTCTCTGTCTCTGTCTCTGTCTCTGTCTCTCCGTAGTAGTACTAGGGTTTGAACTCAGGGCCTTGTGCTTGTTCTAGAGGTGAAATGCAATGGCTATCACTCTACTACTTGAGACAACTTCCAATCCTCTCATATTAATAAAGGTTGTGCTAACAGTTTGAACTATGATAAGGTAAATTATGCACCAACAATTTAAACTATAGCTTTCTTTTTCTTTTTTTTTCAAATTTTTATTATCAAACTGATGTACAGAGAGGTTACAGTTTCATACGTTAGGCATTGGATACATTTCTTGTACTGTTTGTTACCTTGTCCCTCATACCCCCCTCCCTCCCCCCCTTTCCCTTCCCCACCCCGGAGGTGTTCAGTTCACTTACACCAAACAGTTTTGCAAGTATTGCTTTTGTAGTTGTTTCTCTTTTTTTTACCCTGTGTCTCTCAAATTTGGTATTCCCTTTGAATTTCCCACTTCCAGTACCAGTAAACACGGTTTCCAATATACTCAGATAAGATTACAGAGATAGTGTAGGTACAACCACAGGAAGGTGATACAAGAACATCATCAATAATAGAAGCTAAAAATACACATAGGACGTTGAAAGTAGTTACAACTGTGATATAACAATTGTTTCCATAACATGGAGTTCATTGCACTTAGCATCATCTTATGTGTTCATAAGGGTATAGCTATTGGGCCTTGTGATGCTCTGCTATGACTTGCCTAAACCTGTACTAATTATTCACAATAAGGGAGGCCATAGAGCCCATGTTTCTTTGGGTCTGGCTCACTTCACTTAGTATAACTTTTTCCAAGTCCTTCCATTTCCTTACAAATGGAACAATGTCATTCTTTCTGATAGAGGCATAAAATTCCATTGTGTATATGTACCACATTTTCCTGAATCATTCGTCTACTGAGGGGCATCTGGGTTGGTTCCAGATTCTCGCTATGACAAATTGTGCTGCCATGAACATTGTTGTGCTGGTGGCATTACTGTGATTTTGTTTGTGGTCTTTTGGATAGACACCCAAAAGTGGGGCTGCTGGGTCATAGGGGAGTTCTATATTTAGCCTTCTGAGGAATCTCCATACTGCTTGCCAGAGTGGCTGAACCAGTTTACATTCCCACCAACAATGAAGTAGGGTTCCCTTTTGGCCACATCCCCTCCAACAACTGTTATTATTAGTTTTCTTGATATATGACATTCTTACTGGGGTGAGATGGAATCTCAATGTTGTTTTGATTTGCATTTCCTTTATGGCCAGTGATGTAGAGCATTTTTTCATGTCTCTTGGCCATTCTCATTTCATCATCAGAGAAGTTTCTTTGTAAGTCTTTAGCCCACTTCATGAGGGGGCTATTGGTTTTTTGCGGTTTTGTTTTGGAAGAGGGTAATTTTTTTAGTTCTGCATATATTTTAGAGATGAGGCCTTTGTCTGTTGAATGTCTGGTAAAGATCTTCTCCCAGTCTGTGGGCTTTCTGTTTATCTTGCGAGCTATGTCCTTTGCCGTGCAGAAGCTCTGCAGTTTGATGCAGTCCCATTTGTCCAATCTTTCTTTGATTTGTAGCCTTTCTGGGTCTTTGTTAAGGAAGTTCCATCCTGCGCCAAGGAGCCCAAGTGTTTCTCCTACTCCTTCCTTTAGTGTTTTCAGGGTATCTGTTTTGATTTCTAGGTCTTTAATCCATTTGGAATTGATTTTGGTGCAGGATGATATATAAGGATCTAGTTTTAGTTTGTTGCATGTGTTGAGCCAGTTTTGCCAGCACCACTTGTTAAAGAGGCTATCTTTCTTCCATAGTATTGTTTTAGCTCCTTTATCAAAGATTAAGTAGGCGTAGTTTTGTGGGTTCAATTCTGGGTCTTCAATTCTGTTCCATTGGTCTTCAGGCCTGTTCCGGTGCCAATACCAAGCTGTTTTTATTACTATAGCTTTATAATACAGCTTGAAGTTGGGTATTGTAATTCCTTAAATTTACTTCAATTAAAATTTGCAAATTAAATTTGTCTGCGTACTCTACACATGCACACACAGACATACATACACACACACGCGTGCCTGAAATTGACATCTTTTCCCCGACAACTTCACTTGATCCTTTAGAGCCTACTCATTTTAGCTTCTCAGCACCTGTCCCTGCAGTGACAAGTGGAGCAAATGACTGAAACAAGGGAATACACCTTGCCTTAGGTGGGAAAGTCATATGGATCTCTCTTCCAGAAATTCACAATAGAGATACAGTAACTCTAAACACCAAAATTGAAGATCTATAAGAATTAGAGAATAAACCACTTGCTACAATATTCCTGCATAGATGTTGAAGGTCATACCACAAAGAGAATGAAGAATGAAACAGGAAGTAACAACAAGAGAGAGAAACAGAGAGTTTGCCTCAATTTTCTTTTCTTTCTTTTTTTCTGCTGGTAAGGTATGATCTCAGGGCTAAGCTGGTACTCCACCACTTTCACCTGTTTCTGGTCCTGCTTTTTGCTGTTTCATTTAAAGACCTTCAACCACCATTCTCTGAATTTCAACCTCCTGCATAGCTAAGATTGTAGGCATGAGCCGCTGGCACCTGACAGGTTGGTCTCGATTTCTGATGACCACCAGCCCTCACCTTTATCTTGATGCTCTAATGGCTCCAATACAAATTAAACACTTTGCCCTTCTGTGTCCCTAGATGTAGTTTCTACATCTACGCTATAGCTTATAGCTCTGTTGTACTTCTTTTTCTTATTCACTTTTGCATTCTCTGGACCCAGAAAAGACCTAATAAAGGATCAAGTGACTGAGTGAACACAAATTAGCACATTAGGAAATACCGGTTCCTATTATCAAAATTACATGTGTCTGTGACTGGCTTGACTGTCTGAAGACCAGAGTTAACCAGACAAACCTGCATGTAGCTCAAAGTTGAATAGAAGATATATCTATGGTATCTATCATATCATTCAAAATGAAATGGAAGAAAGAAAGAAAGAAAGAAAGAAAGAAAGAAAGAAAGAAAGAAAGAAAGAAAGAAAGAAAGAAAGAAAGGAAGGAAGGAAGGAAGGAAGGAAGGAAGGAAGGAAGAAAGAAAGAAAGAAGAAAGAAATGGAAATTAAATATTTCTTTTATTACTTTTGGCCTTCGTAAGTCCCTAAGGACATGGAACAGTCTCCCCAGTTGATAGTCTCTCGGTAACATTTCTCTGCATGTCCACACATTAGGAATGACCCTGGCAAGGAGACACTCAGAGAGGTAAAAGGAAGCTACAGTCTCAATAGCACCCATGAGATCAGTAAGAGACAGCTCCCATATTGAGAGGTGTCCTCATGATCATCTGCATTATGGTTGCTACACTGCTAAGAAGAAAGAACCAAGATGAGGACTGCTGTCAAAGCTCCCACTGACATCTGAAGAAACCAACAATGTAAATGCAAATCCATCATACCAATTTCCTTGTCACAATTCATACAGGGAGGAGTCAATGTTGAGTGACAATTCAATGGCATTTGGGTGTTTGTATCTTATAAGTTTTTTTTGTATGTACATTCCATCATGAAAACAAGCTAAATGAACCTCTGTGGCTACACGTTATTATAAAAAAGAAAACTCACTCACAAGAAACCACAAGTTAAATTTGTCACTAATAATTATGTAGGTAGTAAAGGTCAAAGACAAATTAGATTCCAATAATTAAACATAGAAAAATTTCCTCACTTTTCATTCCAGTCCCATTTTTAGTCTAATGATTTTGCTGCAGGAAATAAAATAATAAGCAGTAACCACATTGATAATTGAGGTGTAAGAATAATTCTATAATTCTCCTCATGCTTTCAAAAGCATGGGTGTTAAAAGGTAATTATTATAACCAGTACTTTTTCTGGCTACCATTGGAATGCATGTGAAGTTGATAATTTACACCATTCTCCCCCCACCCAAATGACTCTCAGAGGCATTTGTCAAAAAAAAACAAAACAGAAAAGTTATGGCATATTGGGGTTATGTAGTCACCTTCACTATGGTGACCTTGTGCTTTTAATACTGTATCCCACGATTAAATGGAGTCATCTACCAAGACTAAGAACGTGTTGAAATTCAGATTCAGAGCCAGCCTGGAACAACTTAGCATCACAGAAAAGTAGATAGGAACATCCATGTTCCTATCAAGGAGAGGAATTGGATGACATGGGATTACCTGTGCCAGGTTTCTCCTCCCAAACTCACCAATAGGTAAAACAGACTCACCCATAATTAAGGCTGAATGGGGAAATGGTGTAAAGACAAACAATAGTGACCTCCAGAGAATGAAACACATATTGAGACATGCTTGATGATATACTAATTCATTTGCTCCAACAAAGATAGAAGCATGAGGAACTGAGAGACGCAGGTCCTCCATCCAAAAAGCTTTGTATTCCTCCAACAAAAAAGCCACTTTGTTCTTTGCTATTCTCTGATTTAGGCTTTAACATGTCCAGAAACTTCCTTCAAACTATTTTATATTGGGTACTAACTATTTCCCAGCTGAGGTATAAGTCCCATGAAGATAAAGAAAATTTTTCTATTTCTCAATGGATTTCCAGATTCTAGCCCAAGGCCTGCTCTACAGTAGATACTTCAGAATTACTCATTGGATCAATGAGTGAGTAACTTAATATGAATACCCCTGCATGACTTGGAAAAGAATCAGGGATAGTGCATGGGAGCTACCACTGCTGCCAAAAAGAAAAACTAATTTCTCCCTTTGCATGTGATCTTTAATTGATAGACTAGTTCAATGACTGATCATACTGGGATTTCAACTAAGACCCTTATTCTTGCTAGGTAGGCACTCTGCTACTTAAGCTCTCTCCCCCATTCTTGTACTTAATCTTTTAATTAGAATTCGGGATTTAATCATTCTCTCTCCCCCATGCCTCAACGCCCCCCCACACACACACACACATAAAGAATGGGACCCTTTGTGATGGCCCTCCTAGGTAGCCAGGAGGATTTCCAGACTAGTGAACAATGGCCTGAACTGACTAAAGGTTTGCAGGTTCTGAAGGGGAGTGTATCTGAGGGTATGAAAGAGAGAAAGGTAACATAAGAAATGAAAAGGAAAAAAATTGTACCAAATAAACTTTTCTATTTGTTCCTTTGCATAAACGTATTATTTTACCACATATAACAATTAATAACCCTTTTAGAGCAGGGCAGGGATAAACTATATTCATTTAATGCTAGAATATATTTATTGTGAGTAGCAAACAAAACATATTTGGTCCCAGATGCCAGTGGCTCACACCTGTAATCCTAACTACTGAGGATACTGAGTATTGAGGTATGAAACCAGCATTGGAGGGAAAGTGTTGAGACTCCTAGCTACAGTTAACCACCAAAAAGGCAGAAGTTGGGCCATGGCTCAAGTAGTGGAGCACTAGCCTTGAGCAAAAAAAGCTCAAACACCCAAGCAAGCTCTGAGTTCAGGCCCAGAGTTCAAGTCTCAGGAACCCCGCCCCCCCCCACAGCACCACCCTGCTCCGTGTGTGTGTGTGTGTGTGTGTGATCATATTTAGTCACACTGCTCTCAACTCTGAACTACTTATAACTCCAGTAAGTTTCTTTCAAAATCAGTAGGGTTTTTTTATTTTAAAAATGTTGGCTACCTCATGAGGGTGTGGTCAGAATTACATTATGCTGCAGAGTACATATCAGATTTTGGAAGTGAACAAAAGCACACATAATAATGAAGACACAATATCCATTGCTCTCCTAAATGTCAGATCTACAAACTGTAAATCACCAAGTAAATATGGGGAATTATTATCATTACCATTATTGCAGCAAATTTCACTGCTGTTTCACCAAAAAAAAAAGGCAGCAGCTTAGCCTAACAGGGGATGCTTTCTTCCAAATCTATTTATTACACATAAGCTAACAGCTGTGTATTAATGGCTTTCTCAGTCCCCAGTGCATTATAACACAAAAGATTATCTCTTTGTTGGGCATGTAGATTGTGTCATGAAGCAGAAAGGCACATGTCAACTGTGCTCAGCTATCTTCTACCACTTGTCACATTTGTTAAGTCAAGAAATCTGTGGAAGTTCCTAACAATTTAGGTGTTTGATCTCTTTAATTTCTTTTTGCTTTTTTTTTTCTATTCAGACTGCAGTTACTATTTGACAGCTCTGAAGTTGGGTGTTTAATGTGGGGCATCACCACTGCTGAGAACTTGGATTCATGACCTTTGAAATTAGGATTTTAAGTGACTGGTTCTAAAGCAGATCACCTCTGGTTTGCATAATGCACAATATACTCATTGTAATGACTCACTTTGCATAAATCAATCTCATTAATATCTTAACTCATCATCTTCTTTTCCAGAGTCTTGAATCAAGTTAATTCTCTGAAGAAGAAAAGCATCAAGACCAGCTCTACTCCATTGTTCAATGAAAACCTATATGATTTAATAGAAAAATTTAAGTCGGCAGCCTCTTTGTTGCTCTAGAAACAAGAGTATAGATATGTGCCTACATAGAATTGCAGATGATGGGAGTAAAGGAGATAAAGAAAGAAGCTGTGTGTCTCTAAGCTGTGACAATGAGTCACAGTCGATTCCCTTTAAGGATATTCTACAGGGAGTCCTGGTTTAAAAGAAAGAAAAGTAGAAGCAATGTCCTTATTAAAATTGGCAGCAAAAGACATTGTATTCTGTGATCATGAAGGTATGGTGTCAGCCTGCTATGAGAGATGCAGAATTACCACTGAGGACAAATCAAACCTTCTCACTGGGTGACAGGGACTGGTCTGTAGGACACAAACCTTTATGCCAACAAATTTGAGGACCTGGAAGAAATGGATGATTTCCTAGAAAAAACTGATATCCCCAAACTCAGCCATGAAGATTTAAACCTCCTGAACAGACTCATATCCAGCATTGAAATAGAAATGGCAATAAGTGATCGCCCATCCAAGAAAAGCCCAGGTCCAGATGGATTCACAGCAGATTTCTACAAGGCCTTCAAAACAGAACTCACACCAATATTTCTCAAACTCTTCAATGAAATTGAAAGAGAAAATTCACTACCAGACACATTCTATGAAGCCAGTATAACCCTCATCCCAAAACCAGGCAATGACTCATCACGGAAGTAGAAGTATAGACTGATTTCCCTGATGAACATAGATGCAAAAATTCTCAACAAAATTCTGGCCAATCAAATTCAACAGGTCATCAAAAAAATCATACACCACGATCAAACTGGATTCATCCCAGGGATGCAAAGTTAGTTCAATATACGCAAATCAGTTAATATAATCCACCACATCAACCAGAGCAAGGTAAAGAACCACATGGTTATATCTCTGGATGCGGAAAACCCATTCGATAAAATCCAGCACCCATTTATGCTAAAAGCCCTGGAAAAACTGGGATTCCAGGGAACACTCCTGAATATAATAAAGGAAGTCTATGACAAATCAACAAGCATAATTCTAAATGGCAAAAAACTAAAGCCATTCCTTTTAAAATCAGGAGCAAGACAGGGATGTCCGCTCTCTCCGCTTCACTTCAACATAGTATTAGAATTCCTAGCCAGAGAAATTAGGCAAGAAGAAAATATAAAGGGGATCCAAATAGAAAAAGATGAAGTTAAACTTTCTCTCTTTGCAGATGACATGATCCGATACCTAAAGAACCCCATTTACTCTACTCCCCAGCTACTAGAGCTGATCCAAAACTTTGGCAAAGTTGCAGGATATAAAATAAACCCTCAAAAATCAATGGCATTCTATATGCTAATGACCCAAACGCCGAGGCTGATATCAGGAAAGCAACACCTTTTGCAATAACCTCAACAAACATAAAATACCTAGGAATAACCTTAACCAAAGAAGTGAAAGACCTCTATGATGAAAACTTTAAAAACATGAAAAATGAAATTAAGGCAGAACTAAGGAAATGGAAAAACTTCCAATGGTCCTGGATTTGGAGGATTAATATAATCAAAATGGCAATATTGCCAAAGGCTATCTACAAATTCAATGCAATACCCATTAATATCCCAACACCACTTTTTAATGAAATGGACAAAGCAATCCAGAAACTCATATGGAAGAATAAAAGACTCAGAATAGCAAAAACAATCCAAAGCAGAAAGAACAGTGCGGGAGGAATTACAATACCCAACTTCAATCTGTATTATAAAGCTATAGTAAAAAAACAGCTTGGTATTGGCACCGGAACAGGCCTGACGACCAATGGAACAGAATTGAAGGCTCAGCAATAAACCCACAAAACTATGCCTAAAAAAAATAGTCTGGAAGAAAGATAGCCTCTTTAACAAATGGTGCTGGCAAAACTGTTTGAACACATGCAACAAACTAAAACTAGATCCATATATATAACCCTGCAACAAAGTCAATTCCAAATGGATCAAAGACCTTGAAATTGAAACCGATACGCTGAAAACTCTAAAGGAAGGAGTAGGAGAAACACTTGGGCTGCATGGCACAGGACAGAACTTCCTTAAAAAAGACCCAGAAATGCGACAAATCAAAGAAAGGAAGGACAAATGGGACTGCATCAAACTGCAGAGCTTCTGCAAGGCAAAGGACGTAGCTCGCAATTTAAACAGAAAGCCCACAGATTGGGAAAAGATCTTTACCGGCCATACAATGGACAAAGACCTCATATCTAAAATATATGCAGAACTGAAAAAATTACATTCCTCCAAAACAAATCCTCAAAGAACCAATAGCCCTCTCAATAAGTGGGCTAAAGACTTACAAAGAGACTTCTCTGATGAGGAAATGAGAATGGCCAAGAGACATATGAAAAAATGCTCTACATCACTGGCCATAAAAGAAATGCAAATCAAAACAACATTGAGATTCCATCTCACCCCAGTAAGAATGTCATATATCAAGAAAACTAACAAAAACAATTGTTGGAGGAGATATGGCCAAAAGGAAACCCTACTTCATTGTTGGTGGGAATGTAAACTGGTTCAGCCACTCTGGCAAGCAGTATGGAAATTCCTCAGAAGGCTAAATATAGAACTCCCCTATGACCCAGCAGCCCCACTTTTGGGCATCTACCGAAAAGAACACAAAAAAGAACATACTAATGCCACCAGCACAACAATGTTCATCGCAGCACAATTTGTCATAGCTAGAATTTGGAACCAATCCAGATGCCACTCAGTAGACGAATGGATCAGGAAAATGTGGTACATATACACAATGAAATTTTATGCCTCTATCCGAAAGAATGATATTGCCCCATTCATAAGGAAATGGAAGGACTTGGAAAAAAAATTATACCAAGTGAAGTGAGCCAGACTCAAGGAAACATGAACTCTATGGTCTCCCTCATAGGGAATAATTAGCACAGGCCTAGGCTAGTCACAGCAGAGGATCACAAGAGCCCAACAGCTATACCCTTATGAACATATAAGTTGATGCTAAGTGAAATGAACTCCATCTTATGGAAACGAATGTTATATCACTGTTGTAATTACTTTCAACATGCGATGTGAAACTGTAGCTTCAATTATTAATGATCTTCTTGTATCCCCTTCCAATGGTTGTACCTTCACTATCTCTGTATCTTATCTGAGTACATTGGAAACCGTGTATACTGGTATTAGAACTAGGAAATAGAAAGGGAATACCAAAATCAAGAGACACAGGGTAAAAGAAGACAGACGACTACAAAAGCAATACTTGCAAAACTGTTTGGTATAAATGAACTGAATAACTCATGGGGGGGAAGGGAAAGGGGAGGGGTGAGTGGGGAATGAGGGAGGAGGTAACAAACAGTACAAGAAATGTATCCAATGCCTAACGTATGAAAGTGTAACCTCTCTCTACCTCAGTTTGACAATAAAAATTTAAAAACAACAACATCAAAAAAACCAGTAATCAAAAACTAACAAGCCTGATTGGGTAAAAGTGCTGATAATGTTTTTGCCTAGATTTTAAGTTACAGTTTATAAAAAAGAGTTAGATTATAATCATTGTGCCTGTTTCCCTTAGATAATTTTGTGACAAAAAAAATTTTTTATAAGTTTTTATTATCAAACTGATGTACAGAGAGGTTACAGTTTCATACGTTAGGCATTGGATACATTTCTTGTACTGTTTGTTACCTTGTCCCTCATACCCCCCTTCCCCCTCCCCCTTTCCCCCCTGAGGTGTTCAGTTCACTTACACCAAAGAGTTTTGCAAGTATTGCTTTTGTTGTTCTTTCTCCTATTTTACCCTTTGTCTCTCAATTTTGGTATTCCCTTTGAATTTCCTAATTCTAATACCAGTACACACTGTTTCCCATACACTCAGATAAGATTACAGAGATAGTGTAGATACAATCACAAGAAGATGATACAAGAACATCATCAATAGTAGAAACTACAGATACACATGGGATGTTGAAAGTAGTTACAACTCTGATATAACACTCATTTTCATAAACTGGAGTTCATTTCACTTATCATCATGTTATGTGATTATAAAGGTATAGCTATTGGGCTCTTGTGATCCTCTGTTGTGACTTGCCTAAACCTGTGCTAATTATTCCCAATAAGGGAGACCATAGAGTCCATGTTTCTTTAGGTCTGGCTAACTTCACTTAGTATAATTTTTTCCAAGTCCTTCCATTTCCTTACAAATGGGGCAATGTCATTCTTTCTGATAGAGGCATAAAATTCCATTGTGTGTATGTACCACATTTTCCTGATCCATTCGTCTACGGAGGGGCATCTGGGTTGGTTCCAGATTCTCGCTATGACAAATTGCGTTGCAATGAACATTGTTGTGCTGGTGGCTTTACTTTGATTTTGTTTGTAGTTTTTTGCATAAATACCCAAAAGTGGGGATGCTGGGTCATAGGGGAGTTCTACATTTAGCCTTCTGAGGAATCTCCATACTGCTTGCCAGAGTGGCTGAACCAGTTTACATGCCCACCAACAATGAAGTAGGGTTCCCTTTTGGCCACATCCCCTCCAACAATTGTTATTATTAGTTTTCTTGATATATGACATTCTTGCTGGGGTGAGATGGAATCTCAATGTTGTTTTGATTTGCATTTCCTTTATGGCCAGTGATGTAGAGCATTTTTTCATATGTCTCTTGGCCATTCTCATTTCATCATCAGAGAAGTTTCTTTGTAAGTCTTTAGCCCACTTCATGAGGGAGCTATTGCTTTTTTTGCGGTTTTGTTTTGGAAGAAGGTAATTTTTTTAGTTCTGCATATATTTTAGAGATGAGGCCTTTGTCTGTTGAATGTCCAGTAAAGATCTTCTCCCAGTCTGTGGGCTTTCTGTTTATCTTACGAGCTATGTCCTTTGCCGTGCAGAAGCTCTGCAGTTTGATGCAGTCCCATTTGTCCAACCTTTCTTTGATTTGTAGCCTTTCTGGGTCTTTGTTAAGGAAGTTCCATCCTGCGCCAAGGAGCCCAAGTGTTTCTCCTACTCCTTCCTTTAGTGTTTTCAGGGTGTCTGTTTTGATTTCTAGGTCTTTAATCCATTTGGAATTGATTTTGGTGCAGGGTGATATATAAGGATCTAGTTTTAGTTTGTTGCATGTGTTGAGCCAGTTTTGCCTGCACCACTTGTTAAAGAGGCTATCTTTCTTCCATAGTATTGTTTTAGCTCCTTTATCAAAGATTAAGTAGGCGTAGTTCTGTGGGTTCATTTCTGGGTCTTCAATTCTGTTCCATTGGTCTTCAGGCCTGTTCCGGTGCCAATACCAAGCTGTTTTTATTACTATAGCTTTATAATACAACTTGAAGTTGGGTATTGTAATTCCTCCAGCACTGTTCTTTCTGCTTAGGGGTGTTTTTGCTATTCTAGGTCTTTTATTGTTCCATATGAATTTCTGGATTGCTTCCTCTATTTCATTAAAGAATGGTGTTGGGATATTAATGGGTATTGCATTGAATTTGTAGATAGCCTTTGGCAATATTGCCATTTTGATTATATTAATTTCCCAATCCAGGAGCATTGGAGGTTTTTCCATTTTCTTAGTTCTGACTTAATTTCATTTTTCAAGCTTTTAAAGTTCTCATCAAAGAGGTCTTTCACTTCTTTGGTTAAGGTTATTCCTATGTATTTTATGTTTTGGGGGGCTATTGCAAAAGGAGTTGCTTTCCTGAATTCAGCCTCGGTCTTCAGGTTGTTAGCAAAGAGAAATGCCATTGATTTTTGAAGGTTTATTTTATATCCTGCAACAAAGTTTTGGATCCAAAGTTTTGGATCAGCTCTAGTAGCTTGGGGGTAGAGTCTATGGGATTCTTGAGGTATAGGATCATGTCATCTGCAAAGAGAGATAGTTTAACTTCATCTTTTCCTATTTGGATCCCCTTTATATTTTCTTCTTGCCTAATTGCTCTGGCTAGGAATTCTAGTACTATGTTGAAGAGCAGGGGAGAGAGTGGACATCCCTGCCTTGTTCCTGATTTTAAAGGGAATGGCTTTAGTTTTTCACCATTTAGAGTTATGCTTGCTGTTGGTTTGTCATAAACTGCCTTGATTATATTCAGGAGTGTTCCCTGGAATCCCAGTTTTCCTAGGGCTTTTAGCATAAATGGGTGCTGGATTTTATCGAACGCTTTTTCCGCATCCAGCGATAAAATCATGTGGTTCTTTACCTTGCTCCGGTTGATGTGGTGGATTACATTAATTGACTTGCGTATATTAAACCAACTTTGCATCCCTGGGCTGAATCCAGTTTGATCGTGGTGTATGATATTTTGATGACCTGTTGAAGTCGATTGGCCAGAATTTTGTTGAGAATTTTTGCATCTATGTTCATCAGGGAGATTGGTCTGTAGTCCTCTTTCCGTGATGAGTCTCTGCCTGGTTTTGGAATGAGGGTTATACTGGCTCCATAAAATGAGTCTGGTAGTGAACGTTCTCTTTCAATTTCATTGAAGAGTTTGAGAAATATTGGAGTGACTTCTGTTTTGAAGGCCTTGTAGAATTCTGCAGTGAATCCGTCTGGACCTGGGCTTTTCTTGGATGGGAGATCATTTATTGCCGTTTCTATTTCAATACTGGATATGGGTCTGTTTATAAGGTTTAAATATTCATGGTTGAGTTTGGGGGTATCAATTTTTTCTAGGAAATCATCCATTTCTTCCAAGTTCTCAAATTTGTTGGCATAAAGGTTTGCAAAATAGTCCCTTATTATTTTCTGAATTTCGGTTATTTCTGTGGTGATGCTACCTGTTTCATCTCTTATCTTGTTTATTTGAGTGTGCTGCCTTCGTTTTTTGGTCAGGTTTGCCAGGGGTCTGTCTATCTTGTTGATTTTTTCAAAGAACCAACTCTTTGTTTTGTTGATTCTTTCGATGGTTTTTTTCGCCTCTAATTGATTTAATTCTGATTTGATTTTAATTATTTGCTTCCATCTACTGACTTGGGGTTTGGCTTGCTGTTCTCTCTCCAGAAAATTAAGGTGCTTCCCTAAATTACTGAGTTGCTGTTTCTCTAGTTTGTTGATGTATGTACTCAGAGATATAAATTTTCCTCTGAGTACTGCCTTTGCTGTGTCCCAAAGGAGCTGGTACTTTGTGTCCTCAACTTGGTTGAAGTCCATAAACATTTGAATTTCCGTTTTAATTTCTTCAGTTACCCACTGATGGTTCAGCAGTGTGTTCTTTAGTCTCCATGAATTGTGGGATTTTCTGTGGTGGCTGAATGAGTTGAGCTCTAATTTTATTCCATTGTGGTCTGAGAGAATGCAGGGAATGATTTTGATACTTCTGAATTTGTACAGATTTTCTTTGTGTCCTAAGATGTGATCTATTTTGAAGAATGTTCCATGTGCTGCCGAAAAGAATGTGTATTCTGTCCTTGCTGGGTGGAACATTCTGTAGATGTCGATTAAGTCTAGTTGGTCTATGCAATTGTTTAGTTCTGTGGTTTCTTTGTTCATTTTTTGGCGTGTTGATCTGTCCAGAGGTGATAGTGGAGTGTTAAAGTCCCCCACTATCAATGTGTTTGGGTCTATGAATGTTTTTAGAGCCAGTAGTGTTTGTTTGATGAAGTTGGGTGCTCCTGCATTTGGTGTGTAGATATTTAGGATGGTTATTTCTTCCTGTTGGAGAGATCCTTTTACTAGTATGTAGTAACCTTCTTTGTCTCTTCTTACCTTTTTTAATTTGAAGTCAATTTTGTCTGATACTAGGATTCCAACTCCAGCCCGCTTATGGGGGCCATTTGCTTGATAGATTTGTTTCCAGCCTTTCACTTTTAGAAGATGTTTACTTTTGCTGGATAGATGTGTCTCTTGGAGGCAGCAGAAAGATGGATCTTGATTTTTGATCCAACTTATGAGCCTATGTCGTTTGATTGGAGAATTAAGTCCATTAATGTTGACAGTTAGGATTGAGAGATGATCGTTTGTTCCTTTCATTATCACTATCTTGTTTAAAGCTGTGTCTTCCCATTTCTTGATCTAGTGTTTACTAATTAGGGTTCATTTCTCTGTCTGTATTGGGATCTTGATTATTTTCCCTGTATATTACATCTTTAAGGATTTTGTGTAAAGCTGGTTTGGTGGAGATATATTGTTTCAGTTCTTCCTTATTGTGGAAGACTTTTATTTGACCTTCAGCTATGAAGGAGAGTTTGGCTGGGTACAGACTTCTTGGTTGGTAGTTATTTTTATTTAGAGTTTGGTATACTTCATTCCAGGCTCTCCTTGCTTTCATGGTCTCTGCTGAGAAGTCTGGGGTGATTCTGATTGCTTTTCCTTTATATGTGATTGTTTTCTTTGCCCTAACAGCTTTGAGTATTTTTTCCTTGCACTCTGCTGAAGCTGTTTTGATCACAATGTGTCTGTGGGATGTCCTATTCTGGTCTGGTCGATTTGGGGTTCTAAATGCTTCTTGTATCTGTATAGGCCTTTCCTTCTGGATGTTTGGGAAGTTCTCAGCTAATATTCTGTTAAATAGGTTGCCTATCCCATTAACCTCTTTCTCCAAGTTTTCCTCAATATGTATTATCCTTAAATTGGGCTTCCTGATCGTATCTTGAATCTCCTGCAGCGATCTGTTTTGTTGCTTGGACTGGATTTGTATTGATTTTTGATCTTTCTCCATAGAATCTAAGGAATCTTCAGCTCCTGAGGTTCGATCCTCTGCTTCAGTTAGTCGGGACTGTAGGCTAGCTACTTGATTTCGAATCTCTTTTCCTTCTGACTGGTTTTTCCTGATGAATTCCATGTCATTTCTTAGGTCCTGTATGGACTTCTTTACTTCATTAACTTCATTACTTTGGTTTTGAGTGTTGTCTCTCAAATCTTTAAGCTGGGTAGCTATCTTTTCATTTGACTCTTGAAGCTCATTTATCTTTCTATTTGTGGATGCCATGAAATTCTCCATTAATTTTTGCTTTGCCTCCTCACGCTCTAACATAATTTACTGAAGAGATTCAAACTTTTCATTTATCATGTTTATCAGTAGACTTTGTAGAGCATTTTGGGGGTTTTCTTCTATGTTTTTGATTGACTGCTCTGCATCCTGCTTGTTTTGAGTGGGGGATAAGGCTTCATTGTTTGCCATCTTTCTTGTGTTTCTTCTGCCCATTTGAATTGGGAATTCCAGTCTACCAGCACCTGTGAGCACTGTTTAAGACCCAAAGCAGCCCTTACCAAGCACTTTTGTGTAAATCTTACAATTTCACAATTATATACAGATAACTTGTATACCTGTCTATAAAGTTAGATTTGGTGTTCCTAAAGAATACAATTTCAATATAACAACCGATCCTGGGCACTGTATTCAGTAGTTACTTATTTACTGTTACAGCCCTATATGCAATTCTTGTTTTTATATTAAGTTCTTTTAGGACTGGCTTTCTCTATGAACCCCTTTGATTCACTCGTATTAAGCTGGGATACCCTCTATCCAATAACCAGGAGTCAATGGAACCTGGAGGTCCAGGCAGTAAGTCAGAAGGGTAAGTTGGAGGTAGTAAAGAGAATAGAGTAAAATGTATGGGGGGGGTGATTTTGGTTTAGTTTCAGTGACATGGAAATGTGGAGAAGAGTAGAATCAGTAGAAAGAACAAGGTTAAAATGACAGACCCTGGAGAGTTAGCAGAAAAGAGTGGAGGTGTTATTCATAGGAAAGTAATTTTTAAAGGAAGAGGACGCAACGAGAGAAATAAAGTAAAAATACTGGAAGACAGATACACAAAACAGAGAAAAATTATTTAAAAAGGAAGAAAAAGTAAATAAAAAGGAAAATAACAGAAAAGGAACAACCCAAACAAATAAACAAACACAAAAAAATTGATAAAACAAACCGGTAAAAATGGAAAACAAACAAACAAATAAAAAACAAACAAACAAAAAACAACCAATGATATTTCAGATGTGAAAAAATTAAATTTAAAAAAAAAAGTTTTAAAAAATGTTTGAAAAGAAAAAGAAGAAAAAAAAAAAAAGGAGTCCTCCTTGTTTGGATGGTTTCTCCCCAGTCTCTGGTTTCCCTGCAATGGACTGCAGTCTATTTTCCTGATTGGCTGGTTTGACTTGATTTCAGTTGGCAAGGGGTGGATCTGTTCTGACTCTTCTCCCCTGTTGGTGCAATCGTGGGTCTCTGAGGTTCGCACAGCTTGCAGGCAGGCCTTGGGCGTCCTCTGTCGATGGGGACGTGAGCAGTCTCAGGAACTGTGGCTCCTCTGTCTGCTGTGGGGCCGCTGCCTTTGATGACTGGACTTGACTAGGCTGTGAACTCAGCAGGGCGGGGCGCCTCTGGCCTGTTTTGCTCGGCTGAGAGTTGCTTGCCTGAGGGAGGCGGCCTCCTTGGCATAGGTGGGTATGGAATGCAGCTCCATTTTGGGCTGGGAATTAGCTTCCTCTGTGACGGGCCCGTTTAGCTGTCCCAGGAACTGTTTCTTCCTCCCTCTGGTGTTTCCGTGCCCCTGGTAGCTGCTCACAGCTTTTGCTTTAAGTTTAGAAATTCCGGCGGCCGGGGGGCGGGGGCACCTCTGGCTAAGCCGCGGCCCAGGACTCCCCTCCCGTCAGGGCAGGGGGCGTTCTTCTGGGCGGAGCTGGTTCTCACTGATTCCTCCCCTCCTGCCCTTTTCAAAGATGGCTTTTTTGACCTCGCTTTCCCCAGGCCCCCTTCAGTTCCAGTCTGGTCTGACCCTATGCCAGTGGCAAAGATGGCGCTTTGCTCTGGCGGTGGGGACAGGGATGCCTTCCAGAAGCTGGTCTGTGGGCTCAAGTGAGAATAACTTTTGTGGGGTACTCACGCTGTCTCTGCGATGTCAGGTCATCCGTGCTCAGCTGCCGTCTGGAGTATTTCTCGCTTTAGCTGCGCGGAGTGTGGGGGTGCTGTGCCAGGCGCTGCGCTGGTGCCGGCACTGGTGTGGCAGTAGGACGCCGCGCAGAGCTCAACCTGTGTTTTCAGACCAGCAAAGTCGATTTTTCCTTCCTGTTCAGAATCCCTGTACTGTTAGAACTTACTTTGGCTGTCTTTCTAGGAGTAACAGTTTCTATGGGGTGAGAAAACTACTATATCGGAGGGAGCTCTTCACGTGCTCTGCTTCTCCTCCGCCGTCTAGTCTGTGGGCTTTCTGTTTATCTTCTGACAAAAAATTTTGTAGCCTGCTCTTCACTTACTAGCCAAACAGGATAGGATTCCAGATACATTGGACCATGAATGTTTCCAATTTTCTGAAGCACCATTAAAGCAAGGAATTTCCTTTAACAAAGTGTCTACAGATAAGGATAAGAAGAGGGCTGGACACTGAATTCAGAGAATCTTGAGAAATTGGGGCCAGCTAAGCAAAGTGATCCTGACTTTCATTTTTAATTGTGAAGGATCACATGGGAGAAAAGCATCTTTTTGTGGATCTAGGTAATTAACATTGAGTGCTGTCTCTTAGACTGGAATATGTGAGTGTGTGTGTGTGTGTGTGTGTGTGTGTGTGTGTGTGTGTGTGTGTGTGTTCTGGGGCTTTCACTCAGGGCCCTAAGATCTCACTAGACTAATTCTTGCACTAGACTAAGCTTGCACTCTACCACTCAAGCCACACCTCTACTTCCATCTTTTTGCTTGTTAACTGGAGTCAAAAGTCTTTCTGATTTATCTTCCCAAGCTGGTTTTGAACCTCAGTCATAGCCTCATATGGAGTCAGGCTTACAGGTGTATCCACTAGCATCCAGCCAGTGGAGGCAAGTCAGTGCCTTAGTCAATACACTCAGGTACTAGGAATGGACTGGGTTTCCATTCAGAGACTATAGGGCTAGAATGGAAGTCCCAGGATGGTTTAAGCTACAAAAATAAATGCTTGTGGCTGGCTGTGCCCTAAATGGCCAGAGGATTTTTCTGCCAAAATTGTTTTGATAGGGGACAATTGGACTGGCACCCTTTAATTAATTACATCAATTTTAAACACTGTAAAAATGGTACTATTGTGGCAGCTTACGGGTGCGCATTCTGTCAATTGAAGTTATGTGATAGTGGTCAGCTGGTTAGTGGTAGAGGGTCATTGTGTCAGCTTTCTTACTGATGACTTCTTTCCAGTTAGCTATGCTGTATTCTGACCTCCGAACATTCAAGAGCCACAATTAAGAAGTATCACTGGATAAGAGCAGCATGCTGATTTGGGTCTGAACAATGTGTGATTTAGGAGTAGGAGAGTATCCTTCCACATGGTAAGTTTGCCTGATTAGCAGAATATTGGCTGCAGGTCATATGAGCCCACAGTGAGCTAGGGAAAATATGTAATAGGAAGTTGATTCATGAACAGCAGTATTAGGCAATAAATGTATTCCACTCTAGTATGAAAACCTCAAACAGATCACTATTTCATGACAGTTCTTGCCTTCAAAGTGAGATTCCTGTACAGCAAGGAAATTTTCCTTATTGTCATCAAAGAACTCTTTCAACATGGTGCCCAGGTTTATCAACTTTCCAAAAGAGGATGGGAAAGTATCTATCTATCTATCTACCTATCTGTCTATCTATCTATCTATCTATCTATCTATCTATCTATCTATCTATCTATCTGTGATACTAAGGGTACACTTCTCCTGTGTGTGCCTGAGCTTCCGTCAACCTACTGTGTGCTACTCCTTTTTACTTGGGTCACTGGTATGCAAAGCAGTCCAGCTTTTCTGTAGAGATGGCGTTTCTTTTGCTTTTCTGCCTGGGCTGGCCTAGCACCAAGATCCTCCCAATTTCCATGGCTTAGCTCATATGATTGTTATATGTTTCTTCTTATAACATGAATATTTTCCAAGCTAAACATTTTCCAGCATTTAACGGTAAATAAAACTTTTGTATTATAGAGACATACTTAATTATCAGATCTGTTGCTGCACATCTCAATTCCTATGTTTTACTCAGATTTAAAAAGTATGAAAGTCTTCATTTATTTCTTTTTTCTTGGATTGCAGTTTTGTCAGCTCAAAAGAGACTAAGTTGTCTTTAACTTGCTATGATAATTTTTCCCTTTGTCTTCCTCAAATACTCAAGGAAAAGAATACCATAAAAATCAATTTTAAGGGCTGGGGATATAGCCTAGTGGCAAGAGTGCCTGCCTCAGATACACAAGGCCCTGGGTTCGATTCCCCAGCACCACATATACAGAAAATGGCCAGAAGCGGCGCTGTGGCTCAAGTGGCAGAGTGCTAACCTTGAGCGGGAAGAAGCCAGGGACAGTGCTCAGGCCCTGAGTCCAAGGCCCAGGACTGGCCAAAAAAAAAAATCAATTTTAAGGATAAACATTATAATACATTGATGTGGGAATGTCGTATGTGAGTAGACCTTTTTCGTGTATCTCTAGTTTTTGTGTTCCTTTAATAAAATACCTCAAATGCGAGGTTAAAGCTTTCTTTTCATCTCTTTTTGTTATTGCTTTGAGATATATAGATATATAAATTTTTTTTGAGAAAGGGTCTTACAGTGTAGGTCATGTTGTTCTTGAACTTGGAATCCTCATGCATGGTGGAATTACAGGTATGTATCACCACATCCATTTAATTTCCTTTCTTCTAAAGAGAAAATAATGACACTTATCCTACAGAGCTGTTCAGGGTATTAAGTTAAAATGTTCACATCAAGCATTTACAGAAGTGGCCAGAACATGGTATCTGTCCAGAAATGTTAGATGCTGGTGCTGCAGCGCCTGCAGTCCAGTCAGTAGTCGGTAGTTGTATGAGGGGTCTGTGGCTCCTGATGAAGTTTCAGGATTAATTTTCCAGCAGTGGAAGAGTCTTCTACCGAGTAAAAATATCTTCACTTGTGTTTCTTGTATCCAAGTAAATGCCAGATATTCAGTTAACTGTAATCACTTTTCCCTGGTTCTTTTCTTCCTCTTCTTCATGTCTCCCTATGAACCATATTTGTAAAGTTATTAAAATAGACATTTCAAAGGCTCTTTGCTTTGAGAACTAGAATTATATTTCCCATTGTTTCAGCCATTCTACAGTCCTTCAATTCCTGTTGTAGGTGAGGAAAGTATTTGAAACAATCATCAACCTTATTTTAAAAAGTTTATTTTCTCTCTTTGAAATATCATACTCTTTTTTCTGTTTGTTTTTTAAACACAGTAGGGTAAATCCTTTTGTGGGTGACTAAGTATAAAAATGGAACTACTAGGAATTCAGTTTCTTATCTATTCACATGCCATTTCATTTCTAATGTTACTTTGTGTCTTTTACATACTTTCTTCAGATTCTCAGATACTTTGAGAATTCTTACATGTGCTACATCCCAGAACAAAGAAAAGAGAAGTGGATATTTTAATAGTACCAGAACTTCATGTAATTTTAAGAAAAAAATTTCCTAGTAAACTTTAAGTATATAAAATCTGTTTTGCATTTAAACTCTAAATTTCAAATACCCCGATGTAATGATCATTTGAAACTGCTTCTAGGTTTCTACCCAAAATGGGAACTGTAAGAAAAAAAAGATGTTAATTAAATTATTCATTAATCTTCTTTTCATGATTTTTAAAACTTACAAAAGTAGATGCAGCAGTTACTCTCTAGACACTATGTTGAAAATGAACTTTAAAAGTTGTGCAGAGCGGCAAAGGACATAGCTCGCAAGATAAACAGAAAGCCCACAGACTGGGAGAAGATCTTTACCAGCCATTCAACAAACAAAGGCCTCATAATTAAAAATATGCAGAACTAAAAAAATTACCTTCTTCCAAAACAAAACCGCAAAGAACCAACAGCCCCCTCATCAAGTGGGCTAAAGAATTACAAAGAGACTTCTCTGATGAGGAAATGAGAATGGCCAAGAGACATATGAAAAAATGCTCTACATCACTGGCTATAAAAGAAATGCAAATCAAAACAACATTGAGATTCCATCTCACCCCAGTAAGAATGTCATATATCAAGAAAACTAACAATAACAATTGTTGGAGGGGATGTGGCCAAAAGGGAACCCTACTTCATTGTTGGTGGGAATGTAAACTGGTTCAGCCACTCTGGCAAGCAGTATGGAGATTCCTCAGAAGGCTAAATATAGAACTCCCCTATGACCCAGCAGCCCCACTTTTGGGTATCTATCCAAAAGACCACAAACAAAATCACAGTAATGCCACCAGCACAACAATGTTCATCGCAGCACAATTTGTCATAGCGAGAATCTGGAACCAATCCAGATGCCCCTCAGTAGACAAATGGATCAGGAAAATGTGGTACATATACACAATGGAATTTTATGCCTCTATCAGAAAGAATGACATTGTCCCATTTGTAAGGAAATGGAAGGACTTGGAAAAAATTATGCTAAGTGAAGTGAGCCAGACCCAAAGAAACATGGACCCTATGGTCTCCCTTATTGGGAATAATTAGTACAGGTTTAGGCAAGTCATAGCAGAGCATCACAAGGCCCAATAGCTATACCTTTATGAACACCTAAGATGATGCTAAGTGAAATGAACTCCATGTTATGGAGACAATTGTTATATCACAGTTGTAACTACTTTCAACATCCCATGTGTATCTGTAGCTTCTATTATTGATGATGTTCTTGTATCACCTTCCTGTGGTTGTACCTACACTATCTCTGTAATCTTATCTGAGTATATTGGAAACCGTGTATACTGGTATTGGATGCAGGAAATTGAAAGGGAATACCAAATTTGAGAGACACAGGGTAAAAAAAAGAGAAACAACTACAAAAGCAATACTTGCAAAACTGTTTGGTGTGAGTGAACTGAACACCTCATGGGGGGAAAGGGTAAGGGGGAGGGGGGAGGGGGATATGAGGGACAAGGTAACAAACAGTACAAGAAATGTATCCAATGCCTAACGTATGAAACTGTAACCTCTCTGTACATCAGTTTGATAATAAAAATTTGAAAAAATAAAAAATAAAAAAATCTATGTTGTACTACCCATGAATTTTATGTTTATAAGGAAATCATCTACTGCTTCTGATGATCACTTAGCCTACCATATGTATATACCAACAGCACCCACTTTATGGAGTCATGGGTTAAATTAGTGCTCAATAATACATATGTAGTATAAGAAGAAATATATTTGATCTTTGTCCTAGATTCCTGAAACAGAGATCCTACAGTTCTCAGAATTTCCTGGGTGATATGTATGTCTTTTGTTATTTATAATGAGCCCCTTTCAACAACACCTGACTTTATGCTAATGTAATTGCTTAGAGTAAGAACCTTAGATAACTAGGTGATTTTTTTTAAAGATTGAAGGCTTGAAACCTTTAGTCTTTCCCCACCAACCACCAGGAAATGGCGAGTGGAAAGCCTCTCACTCCATCCGCTGCCCTGTCTCTCCCATCTCATTGTTCCTGAGTTGTATCCTATACAACAAACTAGCATAGCAATGCCATTGTGTGTGTGCGCATGCACACTCACGAACATGCGCATGTGATTGCTCCAAACTGGAAGCAATCTTTTTTTTTAAGTTTTTATTATAAAACTGATGTACAGAGAGGTTACAGTTTCATACGTTAGGCATTGGATACATTTCTTGTACTGTTTGTTACCTTGTCCCTCATACCGCCCTCCCCCCTCCCCCTTTCCCCCCCTGAGGTGTTCAGTTCACTTACACCAAACAGTTTTGCAAGTATTGCTTTTGTTGTTGTTTCTCTTATTTTATCCTTTGTCTCTCAATTTTGGTATTCCTTTTCAATTTCCTAATTCTAATACCAGTATACACGGTTTCCAATATACTCAGATAAGAGTACAGAGATAGTGTAGATACAATCACAAGAAGGTGATACAAGAACATCATCAATAGTAGAAGCTACAGATACACATGGGATGTTGAAAGTAGTTACAACTGTGATATAACAATCATTTCCATAAAATGCATTTCATTTCACTTAGCATCATCTTATGTGATCATAAGGGTATAGCTATTGGGCTCTTGTGGTTCTCTGCTGTGACTTGCCTAAACCTGTGCTAATTATTTCCAATAAGGGAGACCATAGAGTCCATGTTTCTTTGGGTCTGGCTCACTTCACTTAGTATAATTTTTTCCAAGTCCTTCCATTTCCTTGCAAATGGGACAATGTCATTCTTTCTGATAGAGGCATAAAATTCCATTGTGTATATGAACCACATTTTCCTGATCCATTCGTCTACTGAGGGGCATCTGGATTGGTTCCAGATTCTCGCTATGACAAATTGTGCTGCGATGAACATTGTTGTGCTGGTGGCATTACTGTGATTTTGTTTGTGGTTTTTTGGATAAATACCCAAAAGTGGGGTTGTTGGGTCATAGGGGAGTTCTACATTTAGCCTGCTGAGGAATCTCCATACTGCTTGCCAGAATGGCTGAACCAGTTTACATTCCCACCAACAATGAAGTAGGGTTCCCTTTTGGCCACATCCCCTCCAACAACTGTTATTGTTAGTTTTCTTGATATATGGAAGCAATCTTATCATCCATAATTGCATTGAATCGTGGGATTCCATGGTGCATGCAGCGTAGGACAGGACTGGAGAAAACCTTTCATTAAAATGTGTACTTTGTGGGCTGGGGATATAGCCTAGTGGCAAGAGTGCCTGCCTCGGATACACGAGGCCCTAGGTTCGATTCCCCAGCACCACATATACAGAAAACGGCCAGAAGCGGCGCTGTGGCTCAAGTGGCAGAGTGCTAGCCTTGAGCGGGAAGAAGCCAGGGACAGTGCTCAGGCCCTGAGTCCAAGGCCCAGGACTGGCCAAAAAAATAAAAAAAAAATAAAAAAAAAATGTGTACTTTTTTTTTTTTGAAAGTACAATAAATAAGACAGCCTTTTGGTTTGTATGATTCTCAGCTGGTAAGTAGTAAATGTATTCACTATGGTTATTAAAGTAAAAGTAACTGCCCCAAACATTGTCCAATGTTAATGAAATTAACAACTGCACTTTGTGAAAATATACTCTCAGAATACACAAAAACACTCTTGCAGTTGCGCTTATACAGTTCAAAGTAGAACAAAACCAATATCTAGTAAATTAAGTTAATGTCAACAGCTAATTGGCCAATTTTGACCTGGATTGGATCTTGTAATATCTAAATATATCTATCAGCTCTCCTTGGTACCCATTTTGCTTGCTTATTTCTAATTAATTATTTGAAAACAAAAAGTTCCATTTATGATTCTTCATGTACTGCTGTCAACCTTAGTTTAAAAATCCTTCTTTACCTATGACTTTTTCCTTTTACAAATAGGTATACTCCTTTTCGGTTATATGCTTGAGTATGTACGGTATTGTAAGGGTACAAGGGAAGAAAGGGAAGGGAAGGGAAAGGAAGGGAACAACTGAAAGGAATGTACAAAATGGCGCACACGTGCGCATGTGAGTGTGTGTGTGTGTGTTTGTGTGTGTTACTGCGGGTTGAAATCATGGCTTAGGCACTATCTTTTGCTTTCTTTTTTCCTGTCACAGGGTTTGAAATCTGAGACTGAGCTCTGTCTCTGAGCCTCTTTGTATTCAAACCTAGCAACTCTACCACTTGAGCCACAGTCCCACTTTTGGCTTTTTGTGGGTAGTTTATTGGAGAAAAGACTCTCACAGACTTTCCTGCCTGGGCTGGCTTCAAACCACAATCCTCAGATCTCAGACTCTTGAGTAGCTAGGATTACAGGCTTGACACACCAGCACCCAGCACTCTACCACCTGATCCACAGCTTCACTTCTGGATTTTTGTTGGTTCATTATAGACATGTAAACTTTCTTGCCCAAGCTAGCTTTGAACAATGATCAACAGATATTGCCTTCCTGTGTAGCTAGCATTACATGTGTGAGCCACTGGTGCCCAACCTACAAATATTGTAATTTATAAGGAGGAGAATATACACAAACATGAAGCTGCATTATATGCATTCCATAAATTCAGTAATGAGGAAATACATTGTGTGAATACCATTAAACAAAGTAGAGTGAGGCTCCCATCTGAAAGCACCCATCCCAGAAGAACACATGGACACAGAGAAAGCAGTTCATTGCCAGCCGGGGCTGACAAGGCCACTTCTCCCATGGGTGAGGGAGAAATGCCGCAAGTCCTTTGTTCAGGGTCAAATACACAGTCAAGGGCTAGGGGCAGGAAGTAAGGAACGCCTCTGCATACACACGCACAAGCAAATGAACACTAAAGATGACATAAAGCCAGGGTGGGGTTTTCTGATTGTAACAGTTACACTTCGGCAGTATTCCCTGATACAGCTGGGGGCTAGGGGTAAAACACAGCTCTGGGAAGTAAAGTGGGAGAAAAGGCCAGGGCTGAAGGCCAGCTGCAGTTAGAGCTGGCCTGATCAACTGGTTTTGAGAGAGAGGCTGAGGACCTGAGGTAGAGGGCATGCAACACTGTCTTCTTTCCTTTCTCTTTTCTTTTTCCCCTTCCCTTTCCTCTCTCTCTCCCTCCCTCCCTCCCTTCTTTGTCCCTCCCTTCTTTCCTTCCTTCCTTCCTTCCTTCCTTCCTTCCTTCCTTTCTTTTTTTCTGCCATTTCTGGAGCTTGAACTCAGAGCCTGGGCTGTGTCCCTGAGTCTCTTTGTGCTCAAGCCTAGAACTCTACTACTTGAGTCACAGTGCAGCATCTGGCTTTTTCTGAGTAGTTGATTGGAGATAAGAGTCTCATGGACTTTCCTGCCTGGGCTGGCTTCCAACCATGATCCTCAGATCTCAGCCTCCTGAGTAGCTAGAATTAAAGGTGTGAGCCACCTGCGCTGAGCTTTCTTTCTTCTTTCTTTTCTTTATTCCTTCCTTTTGTCTTTTTTTTACTTTGGCTGATCTCCAAATCTTGAACTCAAATGACATTCCTAATTCAGCACTCAGCTAAAACTTTTCAGTGGTATTTGCAAAATGTAATGCAAAGACTTAGAAAAACCATCAAAAGTTTATTGCTGTTCTCTGTAATGGCTGTTATTTAAACTGTTGTGCAATTCCTGAAATTTTCATTTGCTATAATATGCTTTTTTCAAGGTATCATAAATAAAGCCTTTGAATGTACACAGAAAAATATATCAATTAGTATAAGGTAAAATTAAACATGGAAACTTACCAAGATTTCAACCTAGGAAAATATAGATGATGTAATTAACATTTCAAACCCTCTCTAGAAATTATACACGCAAACTTCACATACAATTTTAGAAGATTCACAGAAATTGATAACTTTGAGAAAAAAATGGATTTAGACATGAGTAGAAATATAGGGGTGTTAAGTAATATAAGGTGTTAAGTAAAATATAGGGTGTTAAGTAATGAAAAGGCGAACTGGTCAGTGGAAGAACTCCATGTGCTATTCAGGTTCAAATCTAAATGCCACATTATAACTAAGTTTAATGTAGTTGGTCTCTAACTAGATCAGACTCTGAAGTCTATCAAAACTTGAGAATGATACAGAATTTTTACCAAAAGCTTTATAAAACATTAATAGAATCATCCAGTATAGGAAATATTTTTAATTTCCATTCATAAGTAGACTTCCTTTCTATGCCAAAAATATACAAAAAAAGGTTTAAAAATCTGACACAAAATATGCTAAAGCCTGGTGAGCTACTTGCTCTTCTGTCTAAACAATGCGGGATGTTCAAATACTAGCAATTTGATGGATTTTTATATTGTGAACACAGCAGGAGTTTAAGATCCAAAGCACTTTCTGTTGACTTATAGCAATTAGAATATCTCCTTATGCAGCAGAAGTTCCTCTGTGCCAGTTAAAGCATCTTCATTCCTCTCTCTGTAATAGCACACCCATTCCTGGCTGAGAAAAAAAAACAAAATTAACCTTGGGCTGGAAGATTTCTGCCTAATTGTCCTGAGTGAGTATATCAACTCACCAAATGTATAAATAATATACACAACTCTCTTTGTTGCAGGGTTTTTGTTTTTCCGTATTCGACACCCAGAACTTTTTCTCATAATTCCAAATTGCTAATGTGATAATAATCTCAGCAACAATACAGAAGACAAGAAGACAGAAGAATGCCCCTCTTCCTTATTGCAAGTTTTAGTGTGTAACTTGCAATATCTGACTATGCAACAAAAAAGAAAAAGAACCATTCCAGACCCAATTTTAAGTGCTGGATCACAGTTGTTTCTGTAGAGCTTTCATTGGGCTGCTGCCAGTTCATCTGGACAGGAAGGAAAGCCAAATTAAAAGGAAAATCAGGCCATTTTAGAGCAAAGTGAATTTTCAGCAAAAGCCCAATAGTAACACTAGAAGCATTCACTCTTCCCAGGTGTCAGGGACACATTTTGATAAAGGTTCATTTAACCTCATTCAATCTTTTCCCATCATTCAAGTAGAGAAGGTGATTTTGACCTTTTATGAAACTCATAACCTTTAGTGATATACAAACTAAATGTGTTTCTTTGAAAATATCTCTTAAGTATCTTCAAACCTACTCTGCTTAAGGTAAAGACATCTTTTTTCCTGTGACCAAGTCCCATGACCTTGAAATTTCTCAGGTTTAAGCCAAGAAATACCTGTCTCATTATTTCAATAAGTACAATGTGACATTGTATAGGAAATTTCATCACTTAATGAGATGTGTTATATGTCCTAGGAGCTATTTTTTAGCCCTTACTACTTGCTAATGCATTTAATTTTCACACTAACTTTAAAGGTAGAGGATATTTTCCATGTTTTATCCATGATAAAAATGAGGCAGACAGATTAAGTAACATCCTAAATTCTCTCAAGTATAAAATGTAATTTTCAAGATGCAAACCCAGTGAGTCTGGAAATAAAGCTCACTCTCTTCCCAACTATACATGCACATATTCACCAACTATGTACTAGATATATAGATATAGATATAGACATAGATATAGATCTTGCACTACATAGTGATTAAGAAAAATTATTATTGTATCTTTTCATTGTCTCTGTCTTCACTTGTTTTACCCTAATGTAAATAGAGAAGAAGGTATTTAGGAGAAGAAACAAACGCAGCATTAAAAACATTTTCAACAGTGTGTGAGATCTCCTCCATTTTGCTGTCATTCTGTTCCTTCCTTTTATAGTTATTGCTTTCTGGAAGTGTTGTGTTTCCCCTGATTTCTTATATTTCTATGTTGAATTTACCCATTTGAGACCCTTCTTGGATTGACTTTAGCTCAGAAAGACAAAGGATTCATGTTTTCTCTCATATGGAGATGTTAGACTTAAATTACAAATGTGTGTATATATTAACTAAAGCATAAGCTATGTAGGGAAGGATTCCAATGTTGTAACTCTCTGAGAAAGTAATTTACTGTTTAGCAAAATGAATACCAGGAAGCTGAAGCATGTGTTGGTGGCAGAGGTGTGTATGGGGGGGGGGGGGTCAATGTCATGGAAAATCAATCGAGAGAGAATGAGTAGGAAAATTATGCCCTAATATTATATATATATATATATATATGAAAATAGGACTAGGTGAATTGAGGAGGTGAGTGGGGCTGGGAGATATGGGGAGAATGATGAAAGGGATGACACTGATCAAGATGTGTTGTACTCACAAATCAACATTAATCCTTTTGTGCAACTACTTAAGAATAATAGTTTTTTAAAAGAACATTCAAAACAATCATGTGGAACCTTAAAATGATGAAGTCAGAATGAAAGGAGTTCTCTATGGCTTAGAGGACTTACAGTAGGAAAAAGCAACTAGACAAAGCAGACCCAATCGCCCTCTACATGCAGGTGTGGAGGTGAGCAGGAGGATGAAATAGACTAGCTCAATGAGGGAAACCAGACTTTTAGCCCTGACCAGGAGGATCCCAGAGATGCAAATTCAAAACCCCTTACATCTTAGGTTTTGCTTTCTTCCTTTGGTTGCTGCAGAGCCCAAAAGGAAAACTTCTTGTGAAAGCATTTCCTACCTTCCGAAGTCTTTTAGTACTAGAGATAATGAGAAAGCATCCAGAAGAGATTTTTAGCAGCCTGCAGCCTCAACAAGGACTTTAAAATAGCTATATACAAGCTTATTTCATTTTTTAAATGAGGGTAAACTGATTTAAGTCACAAAAATTTACTTAGAAGTTTACCCAGAAAAATTATTATGTAGAAAAAGGATAGTACTTTTGATACTAGTAAAAGCTTTTCTTTGCAATAAATAAATCTAAGAACTTCAAATAATTTTAATATTATTAGCTAGTCACTTTCCCTTGTAAGAAGTACTCACTTCTGATCTCTTTGTTATTTTTTTTTTTTTTGGTAATACTTGGTTTCAGACATCATTCTCACTTGACTTACCTGGCTGGTGCTCTACTATTTGAGCCATGCCTCCAGATCACCTTTTGGCTAGTTATTTTGGAGATAAAGACTCATTGATGTTTCTTCCTGAGCTGACTTTAAACTGATCCTCTCAATCTCAACCTTCTAAGAATCTAGTATTACATGCCTGATCCACTAGTGCTTGGCTTATTTATCTTATATTTAAGAAAGAGGGCTGGGAATATGGCCTAGTGGCAAAAGTGCTTGCCTCCTACACATGAAGCTCTCGGTTCGATTCCCCAGCACCACATATGTGGAAAATGGCCAGAAGGGGCGCTGTGGCTCAGGTGGCAGAGTGCTAGCCTTGAGCAAAAAGAAGCCAGGGACTGCGCTCAGGCCCTGAGTCCAAGGCCCAGGACTGGCAAAAAAAAAAAGAAAAAAAGAAAAAATTTAAAAGAAGCAAGAATAAGTGAGACATTTAGGCATTTTTGCACAGCATGCTAGGAAACACACCCCTCTTTTTCAGAAGGTACACATACTTCTTTCTACTTCTTTTTGAACATCATGGGTAAATATTGATCTATTCCTCTTCTATAATCTGCCTTTCTTTTTTATTTCAGCTTCTTTATTGCTTTTCTTTTTAAAATGTTTTGTTAGTATAATCAATAGGACAAGAAATTTCACTGAGGGCTGGGATGTAGCTCAGTGGCAAAGCACTTGCCTAGCAAGTGCAACATCCTGGGTTTGATTCCCCAGTACCAAAAAAGAAAAAAAAGACAAAAGAAATTTCACTGAGATAATTCCATAGGTGCATTCAGTGTGCTTTGAACAAATTCACTCCTCTGTTATAGTCTCATAACCTCTTGCCCTTCTTCTCTCATTTATTTTCTTCATTCCTTTTCTGATGTTCTTGTCTTCCCACAAATCGGAACTGTGACTTCTATCTTTTCCTTATTTTTTTTCTTGTGGGTCATGAGGCTTGATCTTGGGGCCTGGGTGCTGTCCCTGAGCTCTTTTTCTCAAGGTTAGTGCTCTACCACTTTGAACAACAGCACTACTCTGGTTTTCTGGAGATAAGAGTCTCATGGGCTTTCTTGCTCAGGCTGGCTTTGAACCACAGTCCTCAGATCTCAGCCACCTGAGTAGCTAGAATTGCAGGAATGAGCCACCAGTGCCTAGCTTCTTTTCCTTATTTTTGAATAACTTCTTTTTATATGTCTTTCTAGGTTGGTCTGCTGGTAATGAATGCCTTCAGTTTCAGAAAGTCTATATTTATTTCACATATTTATTCTTTTTTTTTCCAGAAGGATATGAACTCAGAGCCTTGAGCTTACTTGGCTGCTGTTCTGCCACTTGAGCCATGCCTCCAATATGGCTTTTAATGATTTTTTGGAGATGCTGTCTCTTGAACCATAATCCTCTGAATCTTGGTTTCCTGAATACCTAGGATTACACCCATAAGCCACTAGTACCTGGCTCTTCTTAAGAAGTTTGATGGATTATTTTACTGGGTATAGAATTCTAGGTTTATAAAGTTATTCCCATACAATACTTCAAATGTCTGATTTTATACTTTTTCTGGCTTGGTTTCTTTTTTTAATTTTTTATTGTTATTATAAAACACACACTGAGGGCTTACAGTTGCATAAGTCAGTAGTAAAGAGTGCATTTCTTTTTGGGCAATGTCAACCTTTCCCTTGTTCTCTCCCATTTTCCTCCCATTCCTATCCAAAAGTTGTAAAACTCATTTCTAAGTTAGTGTCAATAAAGTACATTCATTCACCCTTTGTCCCTCCATTTCTGTGCTACCTCCACCTTCAACTCCCAAAGACATACCATTGAACAAACAGGCCAAAAAGAAAAGAAAAACAGCAAAGAAAAAAAACTTCTTGTTTCCACCTTCTGGAGTCCATTTCAACATACATTACTTGTATAATATGCCCTTCTAAAAAATATTAATAGCATTAACTTGCAAAATCTCCATATCCCTAGTCCTATTTTCTAGCGCACTAAGAAAGACAAGGATTCTATGCCTATTGGTATCAATCCGTTTTCTGTCACACCTTTTACACTCATATAACCATAACACATACACTCACATTTGTGGGTGAATCCTGAACATGCTAGAAAACTTTCTAGACATGGATAAGATGAATGAGAAGTTTGCAAAGTTTATAGTTATCAGGAAACTCAAGTGTAATTCTAACCACCTGAGTTCAGACATTTACTAAAAAAAAATTCAAAACTGGCAGGGAAGCAAAAAGTATAGGCAGAAATTATTAAAGAAAGTGAAAGATGAACATAATTACAAAATGGAATGAGCCACCCAGAGTCAGTGGGCTGTTGCCTAGTTCCTCTAGGTTTCGGAGTTCTTTAAATGTAATTAAAAGCTCCAGTGTAAGTCTTAAAGCAGAAGTTAGTTAAAAGGCTTTAAAAATCTAGAATGGATTTGAAGGTAAAGTTGTTCAAATTGGAAAAAGGAAAGATCAGGGCTGCCAAAATGATTGTAAACAATCATTGCTATTCCAGTTTGCCTATAGGTTTTTGCAACAGTTTCAAGCAGGCCCACAGAGAAGGACAGATGTTACTTAAAAGTTTGTCAGATGTAACTTTGACCTTAAGTAAGTTCCAGGTAAGAGCATGCTTAAAAATGACTTCTGCGTTGACCACCTGTTGCTTTTAATTGGAGTAATGTGGCCTCGTGTGCAGACTCATGATCTGAAACCTGTGGTTCAAAGCCAGCCTAGGCACAGAAAGGTCCCTGTGAGAGTTTTCATCTCTAATCAGCCAGCAGATGCTGGGAAGCAGAGTTGCTTTGAGGCTGAAAGTGGCAGAGTGCTAGCCTTGGGCTGGCTAGCTGAGGGACAGCAGTCAGACTTGAGGTCAAGTCCAATGACCAACCAAGGGAAATGCAAAAGGTGCATTTTTCCCAGCATGGAAAAGTCACTCCTGGGACAAAAGCAATGGAGCATCCTGAGGGAGAAAGCCACTGCTTGGATGGCAGACATGGTGTCAGGTCCTAGAGTCACTTGTGTTTGGCCCTTCAAAAGTTAAACAGAGATGAGAGGTCATTGGAGAATAGTCTGAAAGCATGGTTTTCTCATGCCCATGTCTGTCTACTAAGTAATTGGGCAGGAACTTGCCAGTCATCTGTAATAGTGGGTAGTCAAAAATACTAAGGTTCTCAAATGGGGGAGATAGTTTAAAATCCCAACCCCCTGCATCTGCTAAAATCCCTAACTGGCAGTGAATTTTGAGCTGGCACAGCTGTTCAGAAAAGGAAGCTTGTGTACCTGAGATTGCGTCCTTATTGCCTGCAAAGGTAATTTAGGCATTGTTAGGTCATCAGAGATCAGTTTCCCCTGCCAATGAGAAAAATGTTTTTGCAAACCAAGTACTAAAAAGGTCTGTGCAGTTGTTAAAAGGTAACTGTTGTATGTAATTTCCAGTTTGGAGTGAAGCTCCTAATGGATATCTGATCCTGGTAGCCCCTTGGTAAAGTAGTTTAAGATTATAGGTTTCTGGCTAGGTAGGGTCAGCACCACTGAGTCAGCCTGAAGAAGTTACAGAAGATGATGATCTTCACCCATCAGCTCCCCCTTTAAGAT
This sequence comes from Perognathus longimembris pacificus, assembly GCF_023159225.1. NCBI lineage: Eukaryota > Metazoa > Chordata > Mammalia > Rodentia > Heteromyidae > Perognathus > Perognathus longimembris. The sequence continues at coordinate 63,143,399 of NC_063165.1, forward strand.
CAAGGGACCAGAGTAAATTTTGGAAGATGACGCAGGACAAATTTGATGCATGGAAAACAGTGGTAACAAGTGTACAAGAGTGGAGAATGCACTTGTGAGGGATGCTTACAGGCCAAGTCTTCTTGTCGGCCTGTAAAATCCTAGCCTTATTGAAAATATCTCATTACTAAAAGTTCATTTCTTTTTTTTATCCTTTATACATTGTGCTTCAGCACATTCAGATTGGCTGAGCGAATAATGTCAATTATGACATAATATTAGCTATGTGTTGTAAATTTTTTTGCTTTTTTATTAATTAAATTTTGTTGACAAGGTGTTCTGCAAAAGGGGTACAGTTACATAATAGGGCAGTGAGTACATTTTTTGTGATATCTTACACCCTCATTTTTCTTTCCCTTCCCTAGATCATGCAGGCATATATACAATACCCAGTGTACCTAAATCATTTGCAGTAGCCACATGACATATGCCAAAGGAAATTCACCTAGAACTTTAAATATAACATCAACAATAGAGTTTGCTTATCCTTGTCTTATATGATCATACATACATAGCTGTTGAACTATTGTGATCCACTGAGAGGTCTATTTTAGACCTTTTTATGTTTAGTAGTTGTTTGGTTTTAGATATATAATGTAAGGTTGCTGATCCAAACCTGTGGAAATACCATTTGACAAGAAGTTTTTTGTTTCGCAGACCTGGTCTCTACTATCGCCGCCCCCCAACCTTAACAGTCATATAACAAGGAGATCATGCCCCCTTAGTTCTCTGTGTTCTAGGCTTGTCTTGCTCAACATTATTTGTTCAAGTTCTGACCATTTCCCTGCAAATACCAATATTTTATCATTTCTAATCGCTATATATAGTATTCCACTGTGTATAGGTACCAAATTTTTTGGATCCATTCATCTGTAGAAGAGCATCTGGGTTGGTTCTACATTTTGGCAATTGTGAATTGTGCAGCGATAAACATGGATGTGCAGTTGTCTTTTTGATATCCTGAGACCTGTTGTTCAGGATAGATGCCTAGGAGTGGTATGGCTGAGTTATAGGGTATGTCTATGCTGAGCTTTTTGAGGAACCCCCATACTGTTCTCCAAAGTGGTTGTACTAATTTGCATTCCCACCAACAGTGGAGAAGGGTTCCTCTTTCCCTGCATCCCCTCCAGCATTTGTTGTTGCCTGAGTTCAGAGTACAGCCATTCTAACTGGAGTGAGGTGGTATCTCAGGGTTGTTTTTATTTGCATTTCTTTTACTGCCAGGGATGTTGAACATTTCCTCATATGTTTCTTTGCCATTTTTATCTCTTCTCCTGTGAAGTCTCTCTTTAGCTCCTTTGCCCATTTTATAATTGGTTTCCTGGGCTTGGAGGGGGTTAGTTTTTTTTAGTTCTCTGTAGGTGACGGATATTAGGCCTTTGTGTGTTGCTGTCCTGGTGAAGATCCTTTCCCATATGGTTGGCTGTCTTTCTAGTTTGGTGGCTATGTCTTTAGCTGTGCAGAAACTTTTTAATTTGTAGTAGTCCCATTTGTCGACTCTCTCCCCTATCTGTTGAGCCCCTGGGACTATATTCAGGAATTTCCTTCCTGTGCCTATAAATTCTAAAAGTTCATTTCTTATCAAACTTGTTACCTCCTCCCTCATTCCCCCCCACAACCTTTCCCCCTCCCCATTTCCCTCCCCCCATGAGTTGTACAGTTGGTTTACAGCATATAGTATTGCTGTTGCACTGGTTCACCTTTTACCCTTTGTCTCTCCATTTTGATGTTCCCCTTCCCTTTCCTAGTTCCGATTAATATACACACAATTCCCGGGGTAATAAAGTCAGTTATAGTGAAATCAGGGGTAAAACCCTGGGGAAGAAAAACAAAAGAAAATGATATAATTTCACATAGTACAATGAAAATAACAATGATAAACCATGTATTTCCATAACATGGAGTTCATTTCATTTAACATCATCTTATTGTGATCATCTGTTAGGACTATTCTAGACGTGTACTAATTATTACAAATGAGGGAAACCATAGAGGCTATTTTCTTTTGGTCTGGCTCACTTGACTTAACATGATTTTTTTCCAAGTCCTCCATTTCCTCATGAATGGGACAATGTCATTCTTTTTGATAGAGGCATAGAATTCCATTGTGCATACATACCACATTTTCTTGATCCCAGAATGGTGGCTTTTAATCTCTTACATTTTGTGATATTTGTTTGTGATGTAGCATGCTCTTTTCTAAGAAATGCTGACAAGAGCTTAAAGTGAATTATACGTGTATTTTGATGTTATTGGAGAGGGGCTCCATAAATGTCAGTTAAATTGTCTAATGGTGTTCTCGCCTTCCCTAGATCTGATGAGTTTCTTACTAGCTGTTCAAAAGTTATTGGAAGTGCAGTACTGAAAAACTATGTGTTATTTATTTTTAATTTTAATTATGTCTTTATATACTAATATCTCACATACATAGTAAAAGTGTGTTATTAGGCCATTATGTCTTTGTAATTATTATACTTTCCTGTATTCTTCCAAATGAGTTATTCTACCATCATCATCATCAAATATTCTCTGTTTCAGTAATATTTCTTGGCTTAGAGTCTATTTGATCTGATAATAAGACATTCAGCATCTCTTGTCATGTAATGATTGTGTCAGAAATTTTGCAATATTATTGTCTTTAATTTATTGGTGTCTCAATTTGTAGATAATATAAGGTGAAATCTTAGTTTATGTTTGTTTTCATCTTCAATGTTAACTAATTCTGACAACAATTCTCTTTGAAATTCTATTTCACATTTAATGTAGTCATTTTGAGAGTTGTTGTAAGGTTTGTTGTTTTAAAACATTTTAATAGTTTTCTATTTGTCAGTGTATGGTTTTTGTTTCACATTTATTAGCAAATATTAACAAATATTTGTTTGGGTGGATAAGTTAAATTACACTGCTGATTTTTAAATATGTATGTAGTATTTAATATGCAAGTGGTATTTATACCATTTAATCCATACCTCCAGTCTAGCTTTTGCTGCTAATTTTTAAGATGGAATATTAAAGACTATTCTGCTCAGGTTGGATTTGAACCGTAATCCTACAGATACCAGTATTCTGAGCAGCTACTGTGAGCCAGCAGTGCCTTTTCAGTATAATTTATATTGTTTTGCTATCTGTTAGTTTAAGAACTACCATGGTCTATTTTGTTTATATGAATATTTCTGGCAAAAACTGATGTAATTTTGGTATAGAAATTTTAATTTAAAAAACTCAGTTCTGTTGTGGTAGTAGACTCATAATGATTGGTCAATATTATCTAATTTTTGCATTAAATATTAAACAAGAAAAAATTATGTGGTCAGAGTTTTGTATTTGGTCATATTCTCACCCTTTCTACTGTTCCTTATTTCTTGTGAAAATTTGAGTCACTGTCTAGGACTATTTCCTTGATAAGGATTCTTAGAAATGAAATATAATTATAATGCATTACTTGCTCGTTCAAAATGCAATTAAATTTTGGCTTTAATTTAAAAGTATTTCCTACCAGATGATTATTCTGAATGGCTTAAAATCTTCCTTTTCATACATTGAAAAGTCATCCTATGGTCTTCTCTTTTTAAATTTAATTTTATTTTATTGAAAAGATGATGTACAGAGGGATAACAGTTACATAAATAAAGCAATGAGTATATTTCTTGTCAAGCACTGTTTTCCCCTCATTTACTCCTACTTTCCCTTGCCCTTTAGTACCTTCCCCACAATAAAAAAAATGTCTTGTGAGGGCAGGGACTGTGGCTTAGCAGTAGAGTGCTTGCCTACCATGCATGAAGCCCTGGGTTCGATTCCTCAGCACCACATACACAGAAAAAGCTAGAAGTTGTGCTGTGGCTCAAGTGGTAGAGTGCTAGCCTTGAGCAAAAAGAAGCCAGGGACAGTGCTCAGGTCCTGAGTCCAAACCCCATGACTGGCAAAAAAAAAAAAAAGTCAGGTTAGTATCATTGTTGCCTTGATTCACCCTTTGTCCTATATCTCAGCATTCTTTACTTCCTCAAATTAGATAAGCATATATACAACACACCGGGCACCAAAATAAATAAAATTTAAAAAGTGACAACTGGTGATAAACCTAATGAGGAAAAATAAAATAAAATAGAAATAACTTCACACAGAACAAAAAAATAATACTTCTTTTTTCTAATCTGAGTTCATTTCAATTACCATCATTTTATATGGTCATATGTACATAGCTATTGAGCTATTGTGATCTTCTGCTAGGACTATCCTGGGCATATACTAATTATTACAAATGAAGGAAACCGTAGAGACTGTGTTTCTTTGGTTCTGGCCTACTTCACTTATAAGATTTTTTTCCAAGTCTTTCCATTTCCTTATGAATGGGGCGATGTCATTCTTTTCTAATAGAAGCATAGAATTCCATCGTGTATTCATTCCACAATTTCTTGATCCATTCATCATCCATTGAGGATAATCTAGGTTGGTTCCATATCTTGGTAATTCTATGGTAAATAATGCTGCAGTGAACATAGCTGTTTGTGATCACTTGGGTAAATGCCCAGGAATGGGGTTGCTGGGTCATCAGGGAGCTCTATTTTTCATCTTTTGAGGAACCTCCATAGTGCTTTTCAGAGTGGTTGAAGGAGTTTGCACTCCCACCAATAGTGTAGGAGCGTTCTCTTTTGGCCACACCCCTGCCAGCATCTGCTATTGTAAGTATTTTTCATAACGGCCCTTCTAACTTGTGTAAGGTGTAATCTCAATGTAGTTTTAATTTGCATTTGTTTTATAGCTAAAGACGTCAAACATTCCTTCATGTGTCTACTGGTTATTCTTATTTTCTCTCCAGAGAAATCTCCTCTTAGTTCTTTTAGCCTATTTATTAAGGAGGTGCTTGTTTTTTGAGGATTTGTTTTGGGGGGGAGTTAATTTTTTGAGCTCTAAGTAGATTATTTATATGAGGCCCTTGTCTGTTGTATAGCTAGTGAAGCTATTCTCCCAATCTGTGAACCTCCTATTTAGCTTGCTAATTATGTCATTTGCCATGAAGAAGCTCTGCAGTTTAATGAAATCTCCCTTATTCAGCTTTTCTTGGATCAAGAAAATGTGATAATACATTTCCCTGGAATTTCATTCATCCATGAGAAAGCATGATATTGACCTGGAAAAAACAAAGGACACATGTTTTCCCTTTCGTGTGGAAACTACATTTCGCTCATAAAATTCTAAGTAAATAAGTTAGGTGGTGTGCAAGTGTATAGATGGCATTTTTTAACTTTTAAAGGGTGTTGTTTGTCATCATATTGATTTGTCTACTGTTGAGGTTCAAATTCATTTCTATTCCCTGTTCCTCCATCTACATGTATTTTACAGATGGGGTCAACTTGGACTCACTGAGATACATATTACCAATTAAGCTGTGTGGCTGCCTATATTAGGAACCTATAGGGTCTAGGGTAGGTTTTCTCTTCACTGTTTCTCAAAGCACCTATTAGGGAATCCTTCTCCAAATACCTATCATTTTCGTAAATAATATGTTAACCAAGAGTGAAATCAACATATTTCAGAGCAAAGAAAATTACAAATATTGGGAAATTATTAGGATTGTAGTCTGGAACAATGACAATCCAAATAGTCTTGGCAGTATATTTTGAGGTTTTGCTATGTCTCTATATCCATAACTATATATATATCTCTATAGATATACTGTATACAGATACATAGATAGGCTACATATATATGTATATATACTACATATATTATACATAAGTACATATAGTATAGAAATTTATCTAAATACTACACATAATACATCATATATAATTGTTTATGTATATAGTATATGTAGCATATATAAAGCTATGGTATATATAGATAAATATATTTCTATATATCTAGATATCTGTAGATATATAAAGAGATAAACATATATGACAAGGGTTATGTCTCAAGTGACAGTTACCTAGAAAGAATAAGGCCTTCAGTTTAAATCCTGGTTCTGTGTGTTTGTGTGTGTGTATGTGTGCGGGCACACGTGTGCACTTAGACTGGATTCTGTGGCCTAATAAATGCTAGGCAAGTAGATTATCTCCACTACTAACCTATAGTTGCAGTTCAACAATAGTTGACTATTCAACAATATTTCAACAATATTAGGACTAATTGTTTATATTAGGAAGAAATATTTGATTTTTATCAACATAGCCCTACATTTTTTCCTATAGAAAATTAACTCAAAAGAAAGTAAAGAGAGACAAAGAGAAGAAAGAATGGAGGAAAACAGAGATGGGAAAAGTATTAGCAAAACAGTGGGAAGGAGAGGAGAAGCAGAATGTCCACAGAGGCCAGAACAGCTATCTTCACACTTGATTCTTGCATCTGGCAAGAGAGTCTTATGTGTTCCTTCATCTGTCTTTGTGATGCACAGAAATGGAGGGACAAAAGGTGAACAAATGCGTCAGTGGCACTTACTAGACACTATGTTAAAAATGAACCATACAATGTGTGGGTGGGGACGAGAGAGAAAAACTGGGAGAGAGCAAGGAAAGGGGTGATATTGTCCAAAAAGAAATGTACTCTTTACCTGACTTATGTAATGGTAACCCCTCTGGACATCATCTTTATAATAACAATAAAAAATGCATGGGAGAAAATAAAACAAATTCTACATGATTCACAGTGATAGGTACCATTGCACACCTAGCAGACAGCAGCCAACTGCAAGGCAAGGGAAAAATGCTCTTCTTCTCACATGGACTCTTGGGCAAAGAACGGAGCTGACTCCAGCTGAATTGACCCAAGCTGAACCGAGCTGAGCTGATCCGAGCCGACTCTAGCCGAGCCCAGTGGAGCCAGGAGCCTACATATACACCCTGGCCTTCTGATGCCCTGCCCCTTGCACGCTTCCGGGCCCCCTCAGAAGTGCCACCCAGGCTGTGAAGCTGGCGTGGGGCGGGACTTCCTAGGATGCCCCCCCCCGACACACACACACACACACACACACTCCTAATGCAGCCTAATGCCACGGCCCCTCCTATGGATCTGTGGCAGTGACACAGGCACAGGGTGGCATTTCTGGCCCTGCTGGTTATTACAAGGAGCTCCAGTGTTTCATACAAAAGCGTATAAAACATTATGAATCTTTTATCATGGGGCCAGGGCTATAGCTCAGTGGCAAAGGACTTGCCTAGCATGTGCAAGGCCCTGGTTGCATCCCAGCACCCTCCTCTAAAAGAGGCCTGATAATTTTTCAGGTTGAAAGGATATTTCTCCACTGACTTAAGTGGAAATTTATTTAGAGCAGTTTTATTGTGGATTTTCTTTCAAAATGGCCATTCAAAAATTTTGAATTCTATATGAGACTTACGTACATTTGATCATATAAAATAGTATTTATTGAAATGAACTCCAGGAAATGGAAATGAGAGGTGTTTCTTTGTTGCTGTTTTGATTTTCTTATTTTGTCTTATGTGTTCTTTCATCTGTGTGGAAACCAAGTAAAAGGTGTATTGAAACCCCCTTTTTTGAGTCCCTAGCAACAGCAGGCTTAGACAGGCAGTGGGCCTAGGGAAGGGTGAACCTAAGCCAAATAACAGGAGCCCAAAAGCAGCTTGACCTAGAGCTGCTTGACCTTGGCAAAAGAAAGGAATAAGCAAGACCACTCAGTTTAAGGGAAGTTCCAGGAAGCAAAAGGTTTAAGGATAATTAAAACCAGTCACATCCAGAACCAAGAATTAAACAAAGAAAGGGTATTTTGATTGCTTAAATGGTTCACTGCCTTATTTGCCAGTTTTACTGGAATCGTAATCGCTGTTTGTGATCACTAACTGCCAATTCTGTTTCTGTGTATCTGCTTACTATCACCTGCTTTTGATGTGATTCTTACCCCATGACCACCTGTGAATGGTACATGTGATTTTGGCCTTTAAAAGCCCAGCCCCACTGAGACCCAGCTCTGTTTGTCACCATCTCAGTGATGGTGAGCAGATGCTGTGCACAGCTACATAAAGACTGCTAGCCCAATTCACTGAGTGCTGGTGACTACTGTTGTAGGTTTGAGGCCTACCTGGGTATCTGGTATACAACATTTTCTGGAGACCCCAGTGAGATACCAGCCTCAGGCCTTGGCCTTGGGAACCTGGGGCAGGGGAAGACCCCTCCAGTTATTGGGGGCAGTCACAGAGAGATTGCTTTATCTGCAGCCCCAGGACTGTGATGGTGACCCCTCACCCCGGCCACTCCCAGAGTCAACGTTTGCAGGAGTCAGCCTGAAAATCCTCCAGAGGTGAGTATTTTGTGTTTTGTCTTTTGTGTTTTGTGTGATAGGTCAGGAGATGACTTGGACATTAGTGTAACTCCTCCAGAAAAGGGAGTGAGACGTCTCCCCTTCTTCTGAGGCCCAGGGGTCAGTCATTCTTGTGTATGGCCACTTGTTGGTTTCTTGGATTTTTGTTTTGTGTGTTAGTGTGTCAGTGTATTGTCCTTTCCCTTTACCAAGAGGACAACATGGGATAGACCAACTCTTCTTTAAGCTCACTTGAACTCATATTCCAGCATTTCTTTGATTTGAGGGACAAGGCCAGTGTCTACTCAGTAACAAAGGGCCATCTGCACATGCTTTTGTGAAATGATCTTTTGGGCCCATAACCCAAAAACTTCATACATATGGTAACATTTTCACGCATGTGATTTCTGGGCAGCTGATATTTTTAGATCTTGTTGCTTGAGGAACAAGTCCACTCACACCTAACCATGGCCTAAATAAAGCCCTAGCCAAGCAAAGGCTTGGGACTCTCATCTTGTGGGGGACTGCTGTTTTCTTGTTGGGGCCTCTCAAGAGTGGACTTGGGGTCTCTGTCATCTAGAGATTTTTGAAAACTACACTCAATCAGTGTCCATCAGTGGCAGGCAGGCAGGCACCTTTTTTGTGTAAAAGGACGTACTAAGTAATGAAAAATAGATCTGTACATGAGATCATGAGGTAAAGAATAGTACAGTACAAAGGAAGGGGAGAAACAGGATGACATGAAAACCACAAGAATCAGGAAAAAGTTATGTTTTGGTTAATTATAGAGAAGATTTAAATTTTAAAGAGAAATGGTAATTAGCACAGGACAAACTAAACTCAAAGGATGAGAGATTAGATGATTTTTCTTAGATTGCCATCAAAGGACAATTGAAAATTTAGTGAAAATCAGATGGAAGTTTGCCAAAAATTGTGTTAGTAAAATATGGCTAAAATATTGAACTATTAACAAAAAAATGTTAATGTTAGAAACTAAAATGTAGATATAAGCCTTAAACTTCTTAATCAAGAGCAAATACATAAAATGTATCTTGTTTTTAGCAATTAAAATTCTGCAATTTGGATGTCAGGAGTGGCCATGATAAAGTGTAAATCAGTGGCTTTTTAAGAAATTTATTTAAAGAATTTTCTTTGGTGATCAGGTTTATAAAACAAAAAATATGAGAAATAGTAATATTAACAAAGAAAAGCTGAGTGACTAGACTTTTAAAGTTCCAATTTATAAAGTCATTTTCTTTTCTCTTCTCCAAGACTGAACATGATAAGGAACAACTAAATAAATTTCTTGAAATAAAAGCATGTCTAAATGGATAAAAAGACAAACAACTGCAAAAACAATACTTGCAAAACCATTTGGTGTAAACCAACTGAACAACTCATGGGGAGAGAGGGAAAGGGAGAGAGTGGGGGGGGGGGAATATGGGAGGAGGTAACAAATAGACAAGAAATGTACCCATTGGACTGGGGATATGGCCTAGTGGCAAGAGTGCTTGCCTTGTATACATGAGGCCCTGGGTTCAATTCCCCAGCACCACATATACAGAAAATGGCCAGAAGTGGCACTGTGGCTCAAGTGGCAGAGTGCTAGCATTGAGCAAAAAGAAGCCAGGGACAGTGCTCAGGCCCTGAGTCCAAGCCCCAGGACTGGCAAAAAAAAAGAAAAAAGAAATGTACCCACGGCCTTATGTATGAAACTGTAACCCCTCTGTACATCACTTTGACAATAAATAAGTAATTATTTTTAAAAATCCAGCAACTGGAGAAAAAAAGCATGTCTAAAACATTGTTTGACACAAAAAAGGAAGGAAAATGCTAAATTAGAAAAAGAGCAGCTGGATAAGATTTTAATATTTCAACTTTTTCAACCATTCATTGGTTGATTGAACTCCAATTTTACTAAAACCGAAATACAAACTATGTATCTGCAGTTTCATAGATAAAAATTATTTTATTTATTTTTCCTTTTTGGTGGCCGTGGGGCTTAAACTCTTAACACACATTAGCTATACAAGTGATTTAATAACAGCTCATGCTTTCTTCCTACCTTTTTTTTTCTTCAGTGGTAAAATATGTCATAGTGATATATTCATTTTCAATGGATATCTTCCCCTATGCCCATGAAGCATACACATTGTTAAACTTGTTTCTTTTAAAAGCATGTATGCACATAATATGCCATCATCCCTTGGTATCTGCAGGCTTGGTTCCATAGTCACCATAGTCATTTACACTTTGTACAGTACTTCCACAAAACCCACTCATCCACCTATGTACTTTAAATTATTTTTAGATGACTTATAATATCTAATAAAGTAATGGTAGGTAAATAAATGTCATACAGTCTTGCCTAGAAAACAGTTTCAAGAAGTATGTTTGAAAAAAAAAAAAAAAGAAGTAATGTTTGGGTTGGGAATGTGGCTTAGTGATAGCGTGCCTGCCTAGCATGCATGAGGCCCTGGATTCAACTCCCCAGTACCACATAAACAAAAGTAATAACAATAAAATTATTTTTAAAAATAAATAATGTTTGCACATGTTCAATTTAAATGCACTTGTTTTCTTTCTTTTCTTTTCTTTTTTTTTTTTTTTTTTCCAGTCCTGGAGCTGAACTCAGAGCCTGGGTACTGTCCCTGAGCCTCTTTGTACTCAAGGTTGCACTCTACCACTTGCACACAGCATCACTTCCAGCTTTTTCTGAGTAGATTATTGGAGATAAGAGTCTCACAGATTTTCCTGCCCAGCCTGGCTTCGAACCACGATCCTCGGATCTCAGCCTTCTCGGTAGCTAGGATTACAGGCATGAACCACTGGCACCTGGATGATAAACTTGTTTTCTCCAAGTATTTTCTACCTACAGTTAGTGGATCCTTGGAGGCAGAAACCACAAATAGAGGGATGACCGTATATGTGTCTCACATGTGCAAAAATATGAATGACTTGAAGATGAAGAATGAAGCCCAACAATTATATTTACCACCAGGAAGAAAAGTAGAATGTTTTCCAGATTATTTGTAATCTAATACACTCGTGGCTGTTTTCTTTGTCTATTTATTTGATGGATATTTGGGTTTCTTCTCTGATTCTAATCATTTTTTTTTAATTCTTTGACCGGTTTTCTATTCACAGTTTTCTACCTCTTTCAACATAAGGCTAGCAAAGATTTCTATTCTTCTAAATAACTCTTAAGTCTTTGCTTCCTTTCTTCTAAAATTTTGCTTGTCTTCATTTCTCCCTCCCAAGAAACCTCTAAAATATTTTCCCCTGTCACTGTTTCTATTTTGAATAAACTCCTTGGTGTTATTTTGTGATGCAACTGAATCTAGCCCTCATACATGCAAGATATGTCACCTGCAACTGTGCTACCCCAGTCCTCTTTCATATATTGTTCCTCTTGAACACCTTGGAAAAGTGACACCAAAGTGAACTTTCATAACTTTTTCTTTTTTCTTTTTTCTTTTTTTTTTTTTTTTTGGTTGGTTATGGAGCTTGAATTCTGGGCCTGGATCTGTCCCTGAGCTCAAGGCTAGCACTCCACCACTTTGAGCCACAGTAGCACCACCTCTGGTTTTCAGGTGATTAATTGGAGATAAGAATCTCACAGACTTTCCTGGCCAGCTCCTCAGATCTCAGCCACCTGAGTAGCTAGGATTACAGGCATGAGCTACAAGCACCTGGTAACTTTCATAACATTTTTAAACATTCACATATAAATAAAACATTTTTCCTTACTGAACTGTGGGTTACAGCTAGTACATAATGATAAATTGATGTTTTAAATAGCCATACTAAAATAGTTACTAATTATTAAAATTTGTATATGGTTACCATATTAACTTTATATAAATATATATAATAGAACTGTGCACTCTTCATAATTTTTATCTGAGGTTAATATTCCATTAAAATAAGCTTTCAAATAGTTTGAAAAAGATGAAAGTGGATCATAATTTATAGATTCAGTTCATTTACATGCAAACCATAGCATGCGTTTGAACAGGTGTTAAATATCTCTTTAAAATACTTCATTTACTCATTTTGTACATTCTTGCAGATTCAAGAAACTCTTTGAGGAAAGTGGGACAAGATGGGAGATTGAAAACCTTGATAATTCTTGCTCTGTAAATAAGAAAAATCCAGTGACACAAAAGCCAGCAGATTGTGAAAAGGGAAAAAGGGGAGAAAGGTGAACATACAAGGAATTAATGAAGAGCCTGGAAAGTATAGTGAAGCCAGAAAAGCAGAAGAAGAGCAGCAAAGGATTTGGAACTGCCATCCTGTCCCCCTGGCTGGGGGCAGGGAGTCACCACAATCCAAGGTAAAATGAGATGGTCCAATTGAGCCAAATTTGGCTTTGGGAAAAGCACACGCATCCCAAAAACCTTACTGGCAGCCCAGGCATTCTGTATCTTCCATATCCCAGAGAGTGACAGAGCTTCCCTTTTGAGAAGAGATCTCTAGGAGCCCCAGGACAAGAACCTATCACAGCTTAGCAACACACAGGACATTATCATGGAGCAGTGTACAAATCTGTTACAAATGGCCTTGGAAGGAGGGGCAGACCAGCCAAGAGGGAACTCTAAGCTATGGGACACTCAGTTGAAGCCAAGAAGGCAGAGGCTACAGGAGCCTGGTCAGCTTCCATACTGAAGGATGAGGCATCTGGGCAGTGGCTGTGGGTCCCACCACAGAAAATGCTGCAGGACCCCCTCCCTCTCCCCAGAGTCCTGCAGGTGAATCCATGAGCTGGCCCAGCCTTCATTAGGTACAGGAAGCTGAGCTACATCTGCAGGGTAGGCAGCCTTAGGACTCCCTGCTGAACCAAAGAGCTGTGTACCATCAGCTTGAAATCAGAAGGGCCATCCCCCAGGTCAGGACTTCTGGGGGGGTAGCAAAACCCTCACACACAGGCCCAGAATAAACTTTCACCACCTACAGAGAAGTCAATACATAAATAGAGAGAGAAAGGTAAGAACAACAAAAAATCATATTTGTCCTATATGTCTGTTTTGTTCCTCAGATATCAGCCTCCTGAGTAGGATTACAAATGTGAGTCAGCAGTGCCTGGAAGTTTGAACTATTTTTGAAAAAGTCATTATTTTTTAAATCTGCTATTTTTAGTGAAAAAAAGCTTTAAAGGATAAACAAGCTTATGAGAAATACTATTTTAAGAAAAAGAATGAGTCAGTAGACTTTAAAATAATTTCCCTTTATTTTTTTTCAAAATGTGGAAATGATAAAGGACTATCTAAAAAACTTGCAGAGTTAGAAAAAAAGGTGAAATGTACTTTGGAGAAATAAAAGCAAAAAAACACTGGGGTAGAAAAGGAGCTGGTGAGGTAAGATTTGAATATTTAAAAATATGTCAACCACTCAATGTTTGATTTAACTATACTTTCACTAAAATGAAAAAGAAATTTACTGTACATATGCATTTTCATAACTAAACAAAATGTTTTGTTTTGGGCTGGGAATATGGCCTAGTGGCAAGAGTGCTTGCCTCACATACATGAAGCTCTGAGTTCGATTCCCCAGCACCACATATAGAGAAAACAGCCAGAAGTGGGGCTGTAGCTCAAGTGGCAGAGTGCTAGCCTTGAGCAAAAAGAAGCCAGGAACAGTGCTCAGGCCCTAAGTCCAAGCCCAGAACTGGCAAATAAATAAATAAATAAATAAATAAATAAATAAAAAGTTTTGTTTTCTGACTTTTTAGTCACAACCCAATATAAAACTTGCTTAAATGCCAAAATATTGCATTACTCCTTGATGATTGCAAAAACAATAAACCTATGTATCTGCCATATAGTGTCAGGGTCTTCTTGGTCTATCTCAAATCTTGATCTCTGAACATACTGTGTTCTCTTTTTCTTGGGGCTCTTCTTTGTTCTTCCCTTCAGAATTTTACCATTTTAACATACAAATCTGTGTCCCTCATTCACAACGCTAACATGCACAGGCTAGCCTTGAACCTCCCTCTCTTGATTTCCACTTACCAGTAGCTAGGACTGAAAGGCTGGAGCCACCATCACTGGTTTATTTATTACCCTTTTGTCTCCTCTTGTAAATTATACTGATGGCTATACCATTTTGTTGTGATTTAAATAAGTTCAAATAGGTTAAGCATGTGCCCCTGAGGCGGCACCTCCACCTCTGGCTCTGACCTTTCTCCAAGTCCAGGCCCCATACACTGGCCAAGGCCAGCCGCTGCTGGCTGTTGCCCCAAATCGGGGTGGAGAGCTGCGGGAGCGCCAGGAGACAGACGGGGTTGGGGAGCCAAGGTGAGCAGTGGCCTGGAGGGATGAGTCTCCCAGGACGCCGGGGGGTCGGGGGGAGTGGGCGCGGAGGGTGTCTGGACGCGAGGACCCCTGGTACAGCGGAGGCGGGTAGGCGCTCCATTAGACAGAAGGCCGCCCCTCCCCGCGATTGCGCCCAGGGACCTGCAGGCAAGGGCCGGGGGAGGAAGAGGAGGGAGGTGCAGGAGTACCGGCAGCTCTGCGCACAACCACAGACCCCGCCCTCTCTCTTTAGGGCTCTGAATGGGCCGCGTGCAACCCGCTCTCCACCGCCGCAGACCGCCCCCAGGGCCGCTGGGGGAGGCCGGGGGGCGGAACCGGAGGCGGCGGCTGGCGCTGGCGCAGCCTCAAGGACTGGCAGCCTGGCACAGTCCACCTGGCAGGACTGGAGCCGCGGGTCCTCGTCGCCTTGTGGACCGCGGGACGGAGGGACAGTGGATCGCGATCCCGCTGGCGGCTGGGAGAGGAGATGACTTGCCCTTCCCTCAGTGGCCGCGCCCTTGGTCTCGGAAGGGGAGTGCAGAAACCTGGCTGCCTGGTGGGCCTAAGGGATCCTCTGCCGGCGTCGCCCAGTTGGCCTGCCCTGGCTGCCATCGAGGAGGAAGAGACCTGGAAGCAGCAGCCCGGCCAGTCCATCCGCAGCTCTGCCCGCGGACAGGAGGCCGTGGGGACGGAGTCCACTCACCCTGCCAGGCTCCTTCTGGCTGAGGGGCATCCCTGCCACAGTTGCTGTCTAACTGTGCTCTTGCCTCAGGCCATCTGTGGCCCAGTAGGTGGGTCCGAAGCCAGAGCCTCTCCAGAGGCCTGGTCATGTCTCTCTTCTCTCCCAAGCCCCATTCACCAGCCCCCAACGAGGTCCACAGTGAGAGAGGGAGACCATAGCGAAAGTCCTGGCGGGCAGAGCCACCTGGAGAGTCCGTGATGGCATTGGAGAACTAGAACTGTCCACAGCAAGGAAAGCCACCTCCGGGTATCCCCAAGCTCAGCCGGCTGAGGCCTGTTACCCCAACACTCCACTAGCAAGAAAGCAGCAGGAACGAAGACTCTTCCCTGAGCCGAGCCGAGTTCAGTGTCTCCCAAACCAACGGTGAATCTCTGGGGCCTGGTTCCTACTTGGAGCAGGACAAGAGTTGGATTTTTTTTTTCCTTGAATTGCTGGGTGTTGGTGGCTTGGGCCTGTCACCTCAGCTGCGCCAGAGGCTGAGACCTGAGAATCTCACCTAGAAACCAGTCCAGGAAGAAAAGTTCATGAGACCCTTGTCTGCAGTTAACAAAAGGATAGAGGGAAAGATAAGTAAATAAGGGAGACCCTGGACTTGAGCTCAAGCCCCAGTATTGTTACTAAAAATAAATAGATAAATAAACAAATAGTCCTGAGGTGAATAATAGACAATGACTGTACTTTGCAAAGCCCTTCTCAGACACAAGCACCAGCCATGCTTCCTCGCACATCCTTAGCGTCAGGCAGGAACAGCCACAATTCCAGCATCTAATCCAGAGTTGGAAGCAGCTCTCTCTCAGATTCTGGAGCTTACACCAGCTCTGACACTTTCACCAGGAGAGCTTTCATGGCCTATGCCTGTGGCCACTAGAACAGGCCAAGGGCTGCCATGTTTCCCTTTTGGCATTCTCTTCTGACGCCACAGTAGTTTGGGCTAATGGATGCAAGGATTCCCTTTGCCGGGCAGGAGGAGGCATCCCCTTTCTTCTGGGGCCTCTGCTGCCCAGTAGACCCCCTGTTCCCTGGTCTAGAACCAATTTCCTGTGCAAGGTTTTACTTTCCCATTTCAAACCCCAAGACTAGGGTGTGTTTCTTAACTCTTTAGACAGGGCAGATGGGACCACCTGCCAGTGACTGAAGATTCAGGATGGGAACAGGGATGCAGCCAGGCCCATGGGTCAACTTTGCCTGCTTAAGAGGCCTCTCCCACGTCAGCATCATTAGGATAATAGGACCCATGGCAGACACATGTCACACCATGCCACACCACTGGTTATAGCAATTGTGCCTGTGGACTGGACACAGATGCAAAGTGTGCTGGAGAGGGACAGATGGTGCGACCTGGAACATGCAGGTGGAGCCCCTTTGGGTGGGTGGACTGAGATTTGGTGTGAAAAACGCTGCTCTTCCTTTCCTGCTATGGTCTCCTTTGGGTCACTTGGGTGCGAGTTGCCCTTGGTGGTCAGAACAAAGCCCAGAGACTCCCACAGTCTCATACCGTGTCCTTGGCTTCATGAGCTCCAGCCCTGACCATTGCATTCCAAAATTGGCCTGGACATAGTGGTCTACCCAAGGGACAGGTGACCCTGCCCTACCTCCCAAGCCCTGTTCAAGGAGGGGTCCTACCACTGCCTGGGCTCATTCTGATCCCATTGGGGGAAGAAGGGCACAGCGCATCCAGCCACTATGCTTTGTGCCACTATCTCTCAGTTTAACCATGGAACCTCCTGTGTATCACCATCTCCCTAGGGGACCAGCCAGAGCAGGAAGGCTTCAGATGCAACCTGGGGAGTGGAGCACTGGATGGAGGTGGCCAGGATGCTGTGGCAGGAGCTTCTGTGGGCCATGGTCAGAGCCCTGCATGGACGCCAGGCCCCTCCTTTCCACACTGCTTGGGCATGTGCAGCCCACGTCCTCCCTTGATGTGACCCGAAGTCACTGCCAAATCCCTGGAACTGCCCAGTGTCCATCAGGAGAGGCTCAGCCCCAGGGGCCAAGAGGGTAGGCAAGGTGGTAAGAGTTTCACCCAGAGCTCACAGCACCCTCATCCCCAGAAGCAGACGTCCTGAAGAACTTCTCCTCCTGTACAATCCCCTCTGCTCCTCAAAGCAATGCCATCCTGTGCCTGAAGAGGATGTGGAAAGGCACTGCAGGTGCACAATTTGTCATAGCTAGAATATGGAACCAACCCAGATGCCCCTCGGTAGATGAATGGCTCGGGAAAATGTGGTACATATACACAATGGAATTTTATGCCTCTATCAGAAAGAATCGCATTGCCCCATACGTAAGGAAATGGAAGGACTTGGAAAAAAATTATACTAAGTGAAGTGAGCCAGACCCAAAGGAACATGGACTCTATGGTCTCCCTCATAGGGAATAATTATCACAGGTTTAGGCAAGTCACAGCAGAGGATCACAAGAGCCCAATAGCTATATCCTCATGAACACATAAGATGATGCTAAGTGAAATGAACTCCATATTATGGAAAAAATTGTTATAACACAGTTGTAACTACTTTCAATGTGCTATGTGTAACTGTAGCTTCTATTATTGATGATCTTCTTGTATCCCCTTCCTGTGGTTTTACATACACTATCTCTGTATCTTATCTGACTACATTGGAAACCGTGTATACTGGTATTAGAACTAGGAAACTGAAAGGGAATACCAAAATCGAGAGACACAGGGTAAAAAAGACAAACGACTACAAAAGCAATACTTGCAAAACTGTTTGGTGTAAATGAACTGAACAACTCATGGGGAGGGAGGGACAGGGGAGGGGAGGGGAGGAATGAGGGAGGAAGTAACAAACAGTACATGAAATGTATCCAATGCCTAACGTATGAAACTGTAACCTCTGTGTACATCAGTTTGACAATAAAAATTTTAAAAAGAAAAAGAAAGGGGCTGCAGATGGGAGGTGCTCTCACCTCTCTCCCCAGGAGCTGTGAGCACACAGCGCTGGCATGGTCCCTTAGTGAGCCTTTGCAGACCAGGAGGGCAGGGGCTGCCGGCCTGCGTGTGTCAGTCTACATGATTGCTTCAACTATGGCTGGATTTAATTTTCTGGATGCTAGACACAGACAGAGGCACAGGAGACTCTCGTGTTATTACAGTGTAGCTTCAGACCTCTGTGGAAGGAAATCTAAACGGAATGTGGGTTGGAAATGGCAGAAAGGGGCTGTTGTACAGGCAAACAGGTCCTGTACCAGACCTGCGTGCTCATCCTTAGGCCTCATGTTGTGTTGTTGTTGTTTTACAAGTTTCTTCTCTAGGCAGTTTGAAGTCTAGTTTGGGGAGCTAGAAGACAATAGATTCATACCCATAGACATCCTGAGTGTCATCTCTCCGTCCTTCCTCCAGGGGCAGCCTTCAGATATTCCAGAAACTGTGTATGCTTTTCTGTCAGAACAACTACTTCCTCATCAGAGAGCTGCTGCACATCAAGGTAGGGAGAGGCCAGAGACAGATGGACGACGGCAAGGGCATATTATTCATCTCACTGGAAGTGATTTTGAAGAAGAAGAAAGTAAATTTAAAAAAAAAAAAAAACAGTCTTATCAAATCCAGATAGAGAAGGGGATCTATTTGGCCCTTGGGCAGGTGGGGGAGGGGGGTGTCAGGCCTCTGATAATTGAATATAGCTCTGATAATTGTATGTAGTGGAGGCAGACAAGGTATTTGAAGAAAGTGGATAACCAAAGAGGATTAAGAAGTCGCAATTTCCTTCCAGAATTCAGCGTCAGTCCGACTGGTAAATGGGTGGGAGGTGGAGCCCTCCACTGTAAACCAGCCCAGCCAGATGGTGGCTGCAGACAGGGTTGGCAATTCTTTCCGTCTGGTGGTGACCATGGGTGGGAGAGGAAAGCCGAGTCCCCTAAAGTCATTCAGCATGTGGTGCCAGCAAGACCTTCTCAGCAGAATCAGCAGAATCTTTTTCTTTCTTTCTTTCTTTTTTAATGTTTGTTTTGATCTTGATGACCTGTTTATTTTTATTTTTTTTTTTATTTTTTGGCCAGTCCTGGGGCTTGGACTCAGGGCCTGAGCATTGCCCCTGGTTTCTTTTTTTTGCTCAAGGCTAGCACTCTGCTACTTGAGCCACAGCGCCACTTCTGGCCATTTTCCATATATGTGGTGCTGGGGAATTGAACCCAGGGCCTCATGTATATGAGGCAAGCACTCTTGCCATTAGGCCATATCCCAGCCCCTTCTTTTTTTTTTTTCTTTTTTTTTCTTTTTTTGCCAGTCCTGAGCCTTGGACTCAGGCCCTGAGCACTGTCCCTGGCTTCTTTTTGCTCAAAATTAGCACTCTAGCCACAGTGCCACTTCTGGCTTTTTCTATAATATGTGGTGCTGAGCAGTCGAACCCAGGGCTTTATGCATGTGAGGCAAGCACTCTACTGCTAAGCCATATTCCCAGCCCTCAGCTGAATCTTTATCTCTCTAATGTTCTGAAAGAATGATGGACAAGGAAGTCCCTGAAACTGTCCCCTGATCTTCCTGCCTAGCCTTCCTTATCCAGATGCGGGTGAGTGCTGCCCCTTGGTGGGCATTCTTGGTAATGCAACATAAGATGAAGCGTGCTTAACTGTAAAAACCACCAACTACAAGGGCTTTGAGAGAGGGCAGAGTAAACAGTTTGTGGGATGGAATGTCTGGGGAGCTTAACATATTTTAATAATTATTATATTTGTATGTGTGTCTGTTGCTACTGGGACTTGAACTCAGAGCATTGTACTCACTCAGATTTGTCATGAACATTGGCATTCTATTACTTGAGCCCTATCTTCAGTTTTTTGCAGGCTAATTGGAGATGGGAGTCTTGGAGGTTTGCCTGCCTCAGCTAGCTTTGAATCTTGACCCTCATTCAGTGACCCTCCTGAGTGACTAGGTTTAGAGGTACAAGCCACTGGTGCTCAGCTACAAGATAGATTTTCACGTCACAATGGTAGCAGAAAGATGTGGGAAAGGATGGGAAGGAGAAACTGGGAGGTGACATTCGCACAAAGAGAAATGGACACATTACCTGAGTTGTGACATACCAGACCCTTTGTACAACAACTTAATAATAACAATAAAATTATATTTTTTAAAGGTAGCAAGAAGCCAGGCACCAGTGGCTCACGCCTGTAATCCTAGCTACTCAGGAGGCTAAGGAGATTTAAGGATCATGGTTTGAAGACAGCCCAGGAAGAAAAGTTCCTATGAGACTCATATCTCCAATAAACTAACTTCTCCAAAAAGCTGGAAGTGGTGCTGTGGTTGATGTGGTAGAATACTACCCTTGAGCACAAAGAGGCTCAGGGACAATACCCAGACCCTGAGTTCAAGCCTAAAACCAGAAAAACAATAAAAAGTAGAAATTAAACAACACATTCTTAAACAATGTAGATCACATAGGAAATAAGAATAAGTCCTGAGACTATGACAAAATGTACTAAATACAAAATGTGCAGTGGGATTCAAAACTCTGCCCAGAGTGAAAGTTATACCTCTTGATAACTGTAATTTAAAAAAAGAAAGATTAGATCTCATAGCAACAAGCAAACTCTACTCCCTAAGGACCAACAACAATGAAATTGAAACCCAAAGCTAGCTTTTGTGAAGAACTTTGTTTTCTTTTCCTTGTATTCCTCTTTTCTGGTGTGGAGATTATCTCTTCAGTCTTGTGCATGGTAAACACACCCCACACACTAGTACTATGCTACATCCCCTCTCCCCCACTGTACTCATACAGAAGAGGTGCTGGAGCTGGATCCCAAGGCACCTGAACATGCTAGGCAAGTGCTATAGCACTGAAACTTTAATTTCTCCCGTCCCTGAGATTTTAATACCCTAGACAGAAAATACTTGAGGTAACTCTTAAGGAGCCCTTATAGAAAGACCTGTCTGTACTTGGCCTCTCCCTGCACAAGTCCACTTGCAGGCCACCACTGATGCTGGCTACTTTGCAATATAAATGGAGGCTGAGGGACAGGAGTGAGGACTCTAGGGAAATGGGGAGATTCAGGATGCAGGGGAGAAGAGGATGCTCTGGAAAGGGCTCTACCAAAAAAAAAAAAAGCCTACCAAAGTCTGGAGAACTGATGGCCCTAGTTTTAGGGTTGTTGTTTTTATCTTTTTCTTTTTTTCTAGTGGCAAGCACTCTTGCCACTAGACCATATCCCAAGCCTTTATAAGGTTGAAATTTTGCTGAGATTTTGATGACCTAATCAAGGGATGTACCCCCTTGGTAGACCATACATTCACCAAACCTGGATGCAAGTCCTAACAGAAAAACTTTCAGTGATCAGAAAAGGAGTCTATGTGCAAAAAACCCTCTAACTTGATGTATCTGTCTAGATTCTCTTTTGTATTTTATTTGTTTGATTTTTTGCCAGTCCTGGGGCTTGGGACTCAGGGCCTGAGCACCATCCCTGGCTTCTTTTTGCTCAAGTCTAGCACTGTACCTCTTAACCCTTTCCAGACCTCACAGCTGGGCCTCAGAGCCTCATAGGCTGGACCCACAATGGGTTTTACAGCCAGGCTCCAGTGGGATTGTCATGCCTGCCTCATGCAGTCTGTACATGTTTGGTGGTTTGCCTGTATACATCTGGGAAAATGGGGGTGGGATGGAGGTGGGGGTGGGAGGGTGAGGGTTGTCATCCTTCAATGGTGATTCTATTAACTTACAAACATCTATCTGGGCTCATCCACTTGCCTGGATGTCAACCATTCCTTAATCAAGGTAGGAAACCAGAAAGGATTAGAAAACTCTAAAAGCTATAGGAAACACCACCAAGCTGAAATTGCTTTTGAGTTGAGCCAAAGAATGTCAAATTATACCTGTAGTGGTTGGTAGTAATATTCATTTCCTAACATCTAATTTAGAGATGGCTTTTTAAAAAGTTAAAATGTTTCATCTTCATCAGATTGAATGAATTGAGAAGTGTAGATCTTGAGGAGTGGGAGGGAGCTTAAGGGACTTTTAAAAATTGTGCAACACCTATTTATTAGTATCTATTATTGCAACCTTAACTGAAGATGTATAAAAGGACTGAACAAGTAAGTATTTCACTCAGTTTAAAACAAGAATTGTATCAGAAACCTGAAACTTAAAGGAAAGATGTTGCCACCCATGCAATCCTGGCTCCTGCTCTTCAGACTCCCAGCCTATGGCTGTGACTTTGAGGGCCCAGTCACTGAGCTTCCTCATGGCATGAAAGTTCTGTTGATACCAAAGTATTTTTTTAATTTATTTAAGTAATTTTTTAAGCAAATTAAATTGATTTAATTTACGTAAGTCAGGTAAAGAGTAGATTTCTTTTTGGATAATGTCACCCCTTCCCTTGCTCTTTCTTTTTTTCCCCCATCCCCACCCACAAGTTGTCTAGTTCATTTTCAACATAGTGTCTAGTAAGTACTATTGCTGCATTTGTTCACCCTTTGTCCCTCCATTTCTGTGTCCTCTCTTATCCTGCCAAAGACAGATAAATGAACAAACAAGACAAAAAGAAAAGAAAACAAAAACAGCAATGAAGAAAAAATCTGTTTCCATTTCCTGGAGTTCATTTTAATAAATATTAGTTTATGTGATCAAATGGACATAGGCATTGTGTCTTTGCATTCACAGCCAAAGATTTATAAAGATTTCTAGCAGAGTGACACTTGGGGTTTAAAAATAAAAAAGGATATGGGTGGAGTCTGGGAATATGGCCTAGTGGTAGAGTGCTTGCCTCATATACATGATGCCCTGGGTTTGATTCCTCAGCACCACATGTATAGAAAAAGCCAGAAGTGGCACTGTGGCTCAAGTGGTAGCCTTAAGCACAAGAAGCTCAGGGACAGTGCTGAGGCCCTAAGTTCAAGCCCCAGGTCTTGCAAAAAAATTAAAATAAAGCAGTAGAGTAAGTAAGTAACTAATAAAAACAGCTGCCTTCCAGAAGATCGCATTTTTGTTGTGGTTATTTTTTGTTTTGTTTTTGTTTTTGTGGTGTGCCAGTACTGGGGCTTGAATTCAAGGCCTTCTGCTCTTAGCTTTTTCTTCTCCAGCTAGCACCCTACCACTTGAATCACACCCCCACTCCTGGCTTGTGGTAACTAGAGATGAGAATCTCACAGACATTACTGCTCTGGTTGACCTCAAACATTGATCCTCAGTGGAGGTGTGGTTCAAGTGGAAGAGTGCCAGCTGTTAGCATGTCGGGCTCGGGTAGCCTCCCCTGGCGTGAGGATCAAGGCTCAGCTTCTCACCACTCCCTTTCTCACCCTCTCCCCTGGTCACCCGGCTGGCAGGTAGGGCCAGGATGGGGCCGGGGAGCCAGCATTGACCTCACGTGCACGCGGCCAAACGAGAATGCTTACCCACCTCCTTACCAGTAAAGAAAGCCAGGCATATGCAGATCTCGGAGAAGCTTCAAGAGCTATCTGATTTATTAAGGCGGGGGTAAAGGGAAGTGATAGGAAGGGAAGGCGATCGGCCAGGACGCTGATAGGCTGGGAACTTATCACATGACCCCCTCATGAGCTAACGTCACTCGAAAGCGCCACGCCAGGGAGAGACTGGGGGGTGCCTGGGCTGGCGAGAAAGTTGGGGGCTGGCTGCAAAGCCGGTTCTTCTGGTTCCGGACCCAGAGAATTGTGGCCTGCTTCAGCATTCCCCCAGGGCTGGGGGAAGGGCGGCGTCTCGGGTACGCTCTCCAATGCCCTTCACCCTGAAGTCTATAAAGCTGGACCCCAACATCTGCCCCTTTTACATTTTTTTTTTTTTGCCAGTCCTGGGCCTTGGACTCAGGGCCTGAGCACTGTCCCTGGCTTCTTCCCGCTCAAGGCTAGCACTCTGCCACTTGAGCCACAGCGCCGCTTCTGGCCGTTTTCTGTATATGTGGTGCTGGGGAATCGAACCTAGGGCCTCGTGTATCCGAGGCAGGCACTCTTGCCACTAGGCTATATCCCCAGCCCCTATTTTTTATTTTTTTCTTTGATCAGCAGGAGGTGCCCTACTTGAGAGCGCACCATGTCTTAGGTTGCCCCCCCCCCCCAATGGGGAGTCATACCCGTCTTTAGCTAATGCCCTAGCTCTTCAGGCTAACCTTCCTGCCGGGCTGGTGGGCCTGAGGAGAGGACTCAGGGAGAGTGGGATTGGCACTTGAAAGAAAGCCCTGATAATTTTCTCTCATGCCAGCGGACCTCAGTGAGCAGCAGGTCCTAGGGGTCGAGTGACGAGCCTCATGGGGTTCCTAGATGGCTAAAGGGCCAAAGGCCACTTGGTACCTAAACAGCTCTGGCCTATCGCTTACAATATAAGAGACCCATGTGTCTAGCACAGGGCAATGTAAACATAATGTAAATGGGAGCATAAAGCAGACATGAGCATAAGCAATCGTAATACAAGGCAAATGCAAACATGAGCAACTGTAACACATGAGCAGTTACAACACAGGCACAAAGCAATGGAGGGTCTCTTATCTGGCTCAGTCCATAGGAGATAGAGGAATCCTGGTCCATTCTGGTGTCACTCAAGGTAGTGCAGATGGCTCTTCCTTTCCTCGATGGTGAGGTAGAGGCAGGTTCAGGTCCTGGTGATTTGGCAGCCAGGGTGCTGGTAACTTAACAACTGAGGTTAGTAAACACTTTATAGTAAACATTGCAGCAAGGTGCCAATCCTTTGCTTATTGTAAACATTTATCATAAAACATTAAGATGTCCAAGTCCTTTAGCTCCTATTTCCCTCCAATGGGGACCCCTAAGATAAGCAGCAAGGGGGGGGAGCGAAGGGAGGAACAACCGTGCAAAATTTCCCTTTGGTCCTTGTGCAAGGCTGTGGACCACGCTGCCACAGCGGACATTACTCCAAAGGGCGCCAGGCAGGGTCCAGGGAAGAAACAGGGCCGACACTGGGTCCATCGCTGGTACAGGCAGGCTTTCCCGTTTCTCCATAGAAAATTCCACCACGGTCTTTGCTTTCCTGAGAGGAAACGAGGGGAGACATCCCTCAAGGCAGGTGCCCTTGGGTGGCTATTCTGATGAAGAATATTTTAAGTCTCTAGCTGGTATCCAGATTGGATTCGGTTCCCCAGTTGGGAAAATGCAGGCAAAGCCCCTTCCCGCACTGATAAGTGGGTCTGGGCCTCGCCATGCCCCTGTAAGGGGGTCCTTCCAATGGACTTCCACCTTTAAGTAGGGTGTTTGGCTTGACCAGTGTCTCTGGAAAGCCGACAGAGGTTGGTCCTTAGAGAAATTTAAAATATTCAATGTAAACATCGCTGTCCTCAGCTGGTCCTGGGGGCTTCCCCCCCCCCTTTTTGTTTTAATAATTGATCCTTCAGGGTCTTATTATGCCTCTCAATTATGGCCTGACCCTTTGGGTTATATGGTATTCCAGTGATATGTTTAATATTCCACATTTGGAAAGATGCCTGTAAAGGCTTACTGATGAAGCAAGGTCCATTATCTGTTTTCACCTGTAAAGGCAGCCCTAGGATAGCAAAACATTGTAAGAAGTGGCTTTCAGCATGCTGTGCTCTTTCCCCCATATGCAGAGAGGCTCAACACGCGCCAGAGCATGTGTCAATAGACATAAATATATATTTTAGCCTTCCAAAAGGAGCATAGTGGGTTACATCAGTCTGCCAAATTACGTTAGGTTTCAAACCTCTTGGGTTCACCCCTGGAGATTGCAGGGGAGGGACTTGCACGAAAGGCATACACGATTTGCAAGTCCTTATCATCTTTTTTAAGTCTTTTATAGGAATTGAAGGAAATCTCTGATATAACCCTCTCCAGTTTAAGTGAGTACACTCATGGAGTCCTTGGGCCATTTGAAGGTTTTGAGGTTGTACAATGGCCAGAGCTATAATAGTTCCATTAGTAGCCAGCTGGTCAGCCATACGAATACCTTGTGCCAGGTCCCCAGGCAATCCTTGGTGTCCACGAAGGTGCTGTAAAAATATAGGTTCACCCCGCTCTTTTAACAGAGACATGACTTGGATCATCAGAGGAGTGATTGGGTTTTCATCTAATTTAATGTATGAACATACCAGGTTGGGTAGCAAATTAACCACATACAGACTATCAGAAAACAAGTTCATTGGCTGTTTGACATGGGTCAGTGCCAGGGCGACTGCGTACAATTCTTTAAATTGTGCAGAGCCAGTGATGGCTTCAAAGTAATGGGTGTTTTCTTTCCCACCGGCAGGAGGCGAGGCGGAGCACACCACTACGGCAGAGCCGGCTCGTCCCCCATCTGTAAACACATTGGCAGCCTTGACAAGAGGCTTGGTAGAGAAAAGCACAGGAGGTGTCCATTGTAGCCTGGAAAATGAGGTCACCCACCTCGAGGTGCCATAGTGGCAATCTACCTTGCCCATAAAGCCCTCCAGGGCACTGGACACACGTGCATTATTCCTTCTGACACATTCAAAATCTGACAACCGATAGGGAATAGTTAGCACATTGGGATCTCGCCCATAATGTCTCAGGGAAGTATCCCTGCCCTTAATTACCAAGTCAGCTAGCTGGTCTAGCTGGGAATAAACTCTGGGAGCTCCTCCCACTGAGGCGTGCACCCATTGAAGGGGCTCGCCTGATTGGGTAATAGCAGCTGAGGAAAGTTCAGACCCGGGGAGGATCCAAAGGCAAAGTGGGCACTCAGGCTTGTAGCGTGCCAGCTGTGCCTTATTTAGGGCCAATTGGATTTTCTGGAAGGCTGTTTGAAGTGATGGAGTTATTGTAATAACATCAGTGGGAGCTTTGCCCTTCAAAGAGTCATGGAGCGGAAGCAGCTCCTCTGTAGGCAGGTGAAGCCAGGGTCTTAGCCAATTAATCTCCCCCAACAGTCTTTGCATCTCCACCAGAGTATAAGATGACTGGAAGGATAACTGGGGCTTAAGGGGGCACACAGAGTCTAGTTTAAGCTCTGCCCCCAAGATCATAAAGGGGTATACTTTCTGAACCTTGTCACTGGCTATATGTAGCCCTCCTCTTTGTAGGAGTGTTTGTACCTTGCTATAGGCCAAGTCTAGCCCTTGAACGAGGGACAGTTGTTCTGATACCATTTCCTTTAACTTTTTTAATTTGTTTGAGGGAATAGGCCACCGAATGGCAGTGACAGTAGGAATGGTGGCTCTTAGGATTGGAGGTGAGGCCCTGTAGAAGAATTGGGAGCCTCCAGCCCCGAGGCCTCAGAGAGAGGTGCTTTTTTAGTAGCCACTAGGGTCACCTGACAGGTCCTGGCCTGTGATGACCGCAGCCTTAATCTTTCCCAAGATATCTCATCCCAGCAGGTTATCTGGTGATTTTGTTATTATTAAGGGATGCACTATTCCTTTGCCACCATTCATATCATCCCAAGGAAGCCAGTTCCTGGTTGTTTCATTTTCAGCTGTGCCTCCACCCCCAAGATCTGGGGGCCGGGGATTAGGTCCCACCATGGAGGCACTAACTCCTTCTTTAATATGGTCCAATCTGCTCCTGTATCAATTAAGAATCGGAACTTCTTTCCAAATATCATGATTACTGTCTCTGGCCTCATCTCAGGGATAATGGGGATTGCTCAGCAGAGGGCCTCAGGCTGTTTATTGCCTTGGTAGGTGGGGAGTCAGGCCATTTGCGCTGAGGCCGTGGAGGCTGTAAAGCTGCGGCTCAATGGGGCTGCCAAAATCTGCATATGTATAGAGCCAAGCCGAGCCTCCCCTGGGGGAGGGGTAGCGAGCAGGCGGCAGCGCCGCGCTTCTCTCCACTGCCGCGGGAGCGGCACCTGGATTGGGGTCCCGGGGACCAGGCGTGCATTCGTCCCAGGGCCTCTTGGAATGGGGCGTCAGGGCCCCCTCCGGATCAAAATTCCCTCCAGCTGCCCTCTCCTGAATCCAGGGACTACCCCCCGGGTCCCAGGAGAAGCAAGCCTTGAGAGTTTTAAAAGCTCGCAGTCGGAGTTCTTCTCGCCATTCTGCCTCTTGTAACTCCCACTCTAGTCGGTCCCAAGTTTCCCACGAGAGTGGGTTGGCCTCAGCAAACCACAGGACCCTATGGGTCAATTCCTCCCAAATTCGTATAGTGCAGGGCTCTGAAATATTAATCCCCACATTTTGGAGGGTGAACTTTAGGATTTTAAGGGGCGAATTACTTCGCCTACTTTGAACTTGTCCCATCCTCTTTCTGACCTGGGTGGGAGGACTGCGCATCCCAGAGTTTCCACTCTAATTCCGGGAGGGTCTGTCGGGAGCCGGACTTCCTCGCGTGGGTTGCGAAACCACGCTGGGCGCCAAATGTTGGGCTCGGGTCGCCTCCCCTGGCGCAGAGACTAAGGCTCAGCTACACTTCTCACCACTCCCTTTCTCACCCTCTCCCCTGGTCACCCGGCTGGCAGGTAGGGCCAGGATGGGGCGGGGGAGCCAGCATTGACCTCACGTGCACGCGGCCAAACGAGAATGCTTACCCACCTCCTTACCAGTAAAGAAAGCCAGGCATATGCGGATCTCGGAGAAGCTTCAAGAGCTATCTGATTTATTAAGGTGGGGGTAAAGGGAAGTGATAGGAAGGGAAGGCGATCGGCCAGGATGCTGATAGGCTGGGAGCTTATCACATGACCCCCTCATGAGCTAACATCACTTGAAAGTGCCACGCCAGAGAGAGACTGCGGGGCTCCTGGGCTGGCGAGAAAGTTGGGGGCTGGCTGCAAAGCCGGTTCTTCTGGTTCCGGACCCAGAGAATTGTGGCCTGCTTCAGCATTCCCCCAGGGCTGGGGGAAGGGTGGCATCTCAGGTACGCTCTCCAAAGCCCTTCACCCTGAAGTCCATAAAGCTGGACCCAAACATTAGCATGTCCTCCCACATTTTGAGTTCACTGCCTCTATCTTAGGTCCTCTGCCTTTTCCCTGAAATCAGGTGACCAGGCCAGGCCTGGCCAAAATTGTTAACCTCCACCCCAGTCCCAAAACTACATGTTTCACTAGCCTCCAGCTGCAGTAGCGGAGTGCTGTCTGCACAGGTCTGCCCAGCAGCGAAGTACTTCCTGCTTTCAGCAAAAATGCCCTCTTCCCTGGCACTGTATAATTAAACCTTCTTCTCAAGGACAGGCTGCTCCTCTCCATTCCAAGAGAGCTAGCCTGTCAGCCCCTGCTGACAACAAACCCTTTCTGTGGGGTCTTCAGAGATGGGTGCTTACACCAGCCTTGAGCAAAGAAGCTAACAGACAGCACCCAGGCCTTGGTGCAAGCCCTAGTACTGGAACAACAACAAAAAACATCACCTTCACCTAAGTACTTCCCTTTGTTCTGACACTAGCACATTACATTGCTTCATCCACTGGGCTGAGAGATTTCCAGGCTGTCCTGCTAAACTTGGATAATTAATATCTGGACTTCCTTTTACACTAAGGATGGATTCTGCCACATGCTCCCTTCAAGACAGATGTGTATCCTCGATATATATTATAAACACTTTTTGTGCCCAGTGGAATCAAACGTCCTTTTAGGATTTCCTGGCTCTTTCCCACACATGCTCATCAGCAAAGCAAGAGGGCAAAGTCAGATGAGCAGCAGAAAGTTCTCCCCAACCCCCTTCCTTTCTATTAAACATTGAAGCTTCTGAGGGGGCATGAGGCTTAAAACCACAATAGGGCTTATGTGCTTTTAATTCAGATATTTCCCAATCAAGTGTTTATTTCTAAATTCCTGGCTGCTTTTTCCCATAGCTCACATTACTTGATCTGTCCTGCCTTGCTGACACATCAAAGATCACAGTTAAAGTAGCTTGTGACCTACAACTGTGCGGAGCCTTGGTTTCGCTATTTGTTAAGTGACAAAGAACTAGGCCTGCCTGATGGGTTGCGAGAATTATCTGAGAAATTATTTGTGCATCCCTTGTGAGCCCCTGCATGAGGGATGCTGAGCTAGGAAGCGCTGAAGTACATATTTCACACATATGTGTGTGGGAGCTAGCCTGGAAACAAACCTGTTGATAACACTCTGCACATGAGACCCTCCCAGACAATGCCACCACCAAACTGGCCATGGGCACCTCTCAGGATGGAAGTCTAATGTGGTATCTACTTGATGAGGGGAGAGTAATGGAGGTACAGGATCATCACAGGAAATTTGTTCATGCTAGCCTCTGAGGCAGGATTGGGCTCCCCCATACCACAACTTGGAAATGAAGTTGCCAAAACCCATCCTGGCTAATAAGCTGTAGTAGACATGGGATTTGAGTCAGGTCTTTCAGATTGAAAGGTACAAGGACCCACCTTCCTGAGTTTCTCCAAGTTGAAGATTCTAGTATGCTTGGCAGAAAGGTGTACATAGGACTGTCCAGTGGCTCCTGCCTATAATCCCAGCTACTCAGGAGGCTGAACTCCTTAGGGGATTGTAATATGAAACCAGCCCAGACACAAAAGTATAAAACTCCATTTCCAAAATAACTAGCAAAAAGTCTGGCTAGAGGTGTGGCTCAAGTGGCAGAGTACTTGCCTAGCAAAGGTAAGGCTCTTGAGTTCAAATCCCCAAACAAAACAAGAACAATGAAAACTCAATAACAAAACCAAAAATACTGTAGATGAGAACACTTACAATATTCAAATACTACAGAATAATAATTTTGTATTGTTCAAGAAGGTTCTAGAATTCTAATTCTAAGATATTACTTCTAAACAGTGTGACTACAATAATAAAAAAAAAAAAGATGACAAAGATGACGATGACAACAAAGGAGGAGGAGGAGGCACAGGAAGAGTGGAGCCAGGTGCTGGCAGATCATGCCTGTAATCCTAGCTACTCGGGAGGCTAGGATCTGAGGATCCTGGTTCAAAGCCAGCCTGGGCAAGAAAATCCATGAATCTCTTACCTACAGTTAAGCACCAAAAAGCCAGAAGTGGGGCTGTGGCTCAAATGAGAGAGTGCTAGACTTGGGCACCAAACTGCAGGGACAGCACCAACCCCTGAGGTCAAGTCCCAG
This sequence comes from Perognathus longimembris pacificus, assembly GCF_023159225.1. Taxonomy (NCBI): domain Eukaryota; kingdom Metazoa; phylum Chordata; class Mammalia; order Rodentia; family Heteromyidae; genus Perognathus; species Perognathus longimembris. Next base: position 63,174,651 of record NC_063165.1, read on the forward strand.
GACTAACACATGCACACACACACAAATACACACACCACACATACAAAGTTCAGTGGAAAAAACTCAAGATCACAAGCATAGAGATTGACTAGGGGAAAGGAAGGGAAGAGAAGTAAGTTAGCTAGGTAACTTTTGAAGAGAGAATTTTGAGAGAACTTACTTCAAATGACTCCTGTATATTTACATTGAAAGCAAAGATCATCAGAATCAGGAAGAAGTGCTAGACATGGGGTTAGTGTGTACACTCACCTCTCCACTCTACTACTCTCAAGTATCTAAGACATATGCTGCATGGTTATTAGTTGTTCAGATGAGTTTAACTTTAGTGTAACACTATGTGCTGTTTTGTATTATGTTTTTGTATTCCATAGTTTTTTCATAAAAAACTCTTTGAAGACTAAACCAATGTAATTGTGGGAACAAAAGACAGGGCAGGGCTTATTCCATGAATACAGAAGTTGTAAATAATGAAATGGCTTGACATGTACCATTTAATTAATATCAGATAGTTCCATACAAATCAGTTTATTCTTTTAATTCTTACAAGCATATTTTAATATTGAAGGACTTTCCTTACATTATTTCCTAGATGAGGTCCATAGACCTCACAAGAATAGATGAAGAAATTTAAATAACAGGAAAAATAGAGATGTATCAGTAGCCCACATATGTATGGACAAAAGGTATAATTACTCTATTACTCTACAAGTGTCTCCAACCTAATTAGTTCAGAAAACTCTCTTTGATACAAAATGAACTGTACATTTCCTCAACTATTAGCACTACTCTATACTTCCTAAGTTACAGGAACAATTGAAGAACAGTAAGTTCATGTGGTATCACAATGGTGGTATAAAGGATTCTGAAACCAGGTACCAGTGACTCATGTAATCCTAGCTGCTAAGAAGCTGAAATCTGAAGACTGTGATCGAATCCAGCCTAAGGGGGGAAAAAGTCCACAAGGTTCCATCTCCAAAATAACCAACAAAAAGTTGGGCTGGAGAAGTGGCTCCAGCGGTAGAGCACCATTGGAGCAAGTAAGCCTAACAAGCAAGAGGCCCCAATTTGGAGCCCAATATCAGCAAAGAAAACAAATTCTGAAGTGTTTCATTAATGACACATGCTGTTCCAGTCTGCCAGCATCTTTGACAATTGACATATACTCTCAGGGTTATAATTTCTCCTCTGATTTGAGATCCGTATCTTCACATTGGCATACGTGCCAAATTTTCTTTTGTTATTTTGTTATATTTGCCATAAACATAGTCTCACTTTGAAATAAATTCCTTATTTTCTCTTTTTTTGTTGTTGTTGTTGATGAATCATCTGGAATGTGCAATACAATTTCTAGCACCTCTTCATATTCATGATCTGACAAGTGCAGAGCCCAGTCAAAACATGAGTGTATTTCAGGTGGTAGCTAATTCTCGGTGTTAAAGTCTGCAAACCACCTAAATTGACATTTCTAGCATGTTACAATCACCGCTGTAAACCTCTACGCCAAGTATTAGCATAGCATGCTCTGTTTGGGTAACAAACAGCATAAAGAAAAATAGGTGTTGGGGCTGGGAATATGGCCTGTTGGCAAGAGTGTTTGCCTTTGATACATGAAGCCCTGGGTTTGATTCCCCAGCACCACATATATAGAAAATGGCCAGAAGTGGCACTGTGGCTCAAGTGGCAGAGTGCTAGCCTTGAGCAAAAAAGAAGCCAGGGACAGTGCTCAGGCCCTGAGCCCAATGCCCAGGACTAGAAAAAGAAAACAAAAAGAAAAGAAAAATGGGTGTTAAGTGATAAGCACAGACATATGCTTCTCAGGGGTTAATAAATCTCATTTTTAAACCTTGTCATATCAATCTTGGAACAGGTAGCTCACACCTGTAATCCTAGCTACTTGGAAGGATGGGAGTTAGAACCACAGTTCAAAGCCAGTCCAAGCAGGAAAGTTCCTGAGATGCTTATTTCCAAGTAACCAGCAAAAAGCTAGAAGTGGAGCTGTGGCTTAAATGGTAAGGAGCCAACCTTGAGCAAAAAAGCTCAGGGCTAGTATTCTGGCCCTGAGTTTAAGCCCCAGTACTGGCACACACACAAAACAAAAATTGTCACTGGGGATGTGGCTCAGCAGTAGAACACTTGATTAGAATATGTGAAGCTCTGGATTCATTCCACAACACTGGAAAAATGAATGAACAAGTCAAAAAGAATTGTAATGCCAATCCCCAAAAATGCATGTGACTAAAACATGAACCATTCTTAGTGTGCTTAATATATCTCTGTGCTTATTGCTCCTCATTCTGCTTATTTATTGTTATTATAAAGGTGATATACAGAGGGGTTACAATTACATAAGTCAGGTAATGAGTACATTTCTTTTTGCACAATATCACCCCTTCCCTCACTCTCTCCTACTTTTTTCCTCCTGTTCCCACCCACAAGTTTTATAGTTCATTTTCAATAAAGTGTCTACTGAGTACCACTGCTGCATTTGTTCACCCTTTGTACCTCCATTCCTGTGGCCTCTTTGTTTTTTAATCCAAGCATCGTCTTTCTTTTGGTCAAATTTTAATAGCCCACTGAGCTATAATTGATATATATCAGCATACTTGAAGTGATGTATAGTATAATATAAAATGCATTAAACTGTATTTACTTAAAGAAATATCAATATCACTGCTGAAAACATTTAGTGTTAACATTATATAACTTTGTAAATTTAAAATTGCAAACATAAAAGTGTTAATGTATTTTAAAAACTCCATAATTGTTAGATGTTTATTAAATATTATTGCCTTAAATTTCCTTCTTTAAAATTTCATGACTTTTCACTACTAGTGGTGTTTTTTATCCATGTTAAAGTTTCAATGTATAAAATATGTTTAAACGTATAAAATAATAAGGATTTAAATGATACACCATATGAAGTAGCAAGTACAACCTAGACATGAAAACTGTGAAATAAGGTTACCAAATCCTTAACATAGTTCTTAGAGCATATTAACAGTGATAAATATTACAAAGTTTAAAAGCCAAATTATGCAATTGTTTTACTTTTATCTCTTCCAGGAATATAATTAAGCACACCAAAACAATAATAACAATCAAAAATAAAAGCAATAGAAAAATCAACAGGGGTCTGGAAATATGACCTAGTGGTAAAGTGCTCGCCTCGTATACATGAAGCCCTGGGTTCAATTCCTCAGCACCACATATATAGAAAAATCCAGAAGGGGCACTGTGGCTCAAGAGGTAGAGTGCTAGCCTTGAGCAAAAAGAAGACAGAGACAGTGCTCAGACCCTGAGTCCAAGCCCCAGGACTGGAGAAAAAAAAAAAAAAGAAAAATCAACAGAAGGGGCTGGGAATGTGACTTAGAGGTGGAGTTCTTGCCTAGCATGAAGCCCTGGGTTCAATGTCTCAGTACCACAAACAGAAAAATTCGAAAGTGGTGCTGTGGCTCAAGTGGTAGAGTGCTAGCCTTGAGCAAAAGAAGCTCAGGGTCAGCGCCTGGGCCCTGAGTTCAAGCCCCAGGGCTGGCATAAAAAAAGAAAAAGGGGCTGGGAATATGGCCTAGTGGCAAGAGCACTTGCCTCCTACACATGAAGCTCTCCGTTCGATTCCCCAGCACCACATATATGGAAAATGGCCAGCAGGGGTGCTGTGGCTCCGGTGCCAGAGTGCTAGCCTTGAGCGGGAAGAAGCCAGGGGTGCTCCGGCCCTGAGTCCAAGGCCCTAGACTGGCCAAAAAAAAAAAAAAAAAAGAAAAGAAAAGAAAAAGGAAAATGAATAGAAATATGAGATCCAACCTGCTCCTTCCACTTACCAAGTATGCAGCCTTGGGTGTTACTTAAACTCTGAGCTTCAGAATATTCATCTATAAAAACTTAAAGGACCTTTCTGACTCCTTCAGATATGTGGGGCACAAAGACTCAGCCTTGGGCTGAGAAGGTTCCTGGGGTGGGACAGACAAGGAAGGAGGCAGAAGCAGAGAAACACAGGAGGGAAAGAGGACTAAGTAGGGAGTACTGGCTTCTCTCACCAGACAGATGGGTGGAGGGGAGCCCCAGGTGCTCATTTCCCTTGCAGGACCCAGTGAGGCAGCACCTCCTTGGGCTGAAGCAGTGCAGTGGCAGGGTATGGAGACCTGAGGCCTGGGGGGCGGTGGGGGGGGGGGGGGCGCGGATGGTGGCCATGTGCAGCTGGTAGGTGATAAAGATGGTCTCCAGCAGGCTGGTACCATCAGGGATGGACAGGGCAAAGCAGACACCTGTGGGCAGATTCAGCTCCTAAAGCTTTCCCAAATCCACGGTTACCTCAGAAGCCTGCTTGTAAGTGGAATATTCATTCTGAGCAGGAGGATGCTGGGTGTTTGTTTGTTTTACCTGTACAAAGGCTTGAATTCAGGGCCTGGGCACTGTCCCTTAGCTTCAAAGGCTGGTGTTCTACCACTTAGATCACAGCTCTATTTCTGGCTTTTTGCTGGTTCACTGGAGATAAGAGTAAAATGATCTTTTCTGCCTGGACTAGCTTTGAGATCCTCACATCTAAGCTTTCTGAGTAGTTAGGATTATAGGCATAAGCCACCAGCTCCCACCTGGGGTTTCTTCTTCTCAAAGAGCTGTAGATCAAGAGCATCTGAGAGCAAGTGGGGTCAGAGGTCAAACAGGAAGTCCTGGACTCATGTAGAATATGATGACTTCCATAGAATGGGATGTGATCATTCAAGTCATTACTGTTCACATCTCATTGATGCCCAGGAGGTCCAGTTTCCAGTGGAGTCTGCCGTCTTCCATGTTGGCCCTTGCATGTCACATCACACACTGTCCACAGTAAGGGAGGTCCATCAGCTCAGCACAAAAGGATCTCAGTCTCCCTGGGCACAAAACTTGATTCTCCCTCTTACCACTGAGCTTCTTCAATCAATTTTCATTTCAGTCATTTAAAAGCAGGGCACTTATGGTTTCTTAGAAGCAGACAGCTGGACCAGAAATGCATATATGTGTGGGCTGCAGCTCTGATTTTTCTGTTATTGAAAACAACAGTGAGTCAATGTCATTATGGGAATATTAGCTGTGACTCATGCATGAGTCAAGAACAATTGGAGTCATTTCTATTTTCCTTCTCAATTCTCCAGATGTATAAGATTGCTTTAGATGTGTGAAGCTTGAGCAGATGGGCATTCTTTTTTTTTTTTTTTTTTTTTTTTTTTTTTTTTTTTTTTTTTTTTTTGGCCAGTCCTGGGCCTTGGACTCAGGGCCTGAGTACTGTCCCTGGCTTCTTCCCGCTCAAGGCTAGCACTCTGCCACTTGAGCCACAGCACCGCTTCTGGCCGTTTTCTGTATATGTGGTGCTGGGGAATTGAACCTAGGGCCTCGTGTATCCGAGGCAGGCACTCTTGCCACTAGGCTATATCCCCAGCCTAGATGGGCATTCTTTGTTGTTGCTGTTGTTGTTTCTTCTGTTCCTGAGGCTTGAACTCCGGGCCTGGGCACTGTCCTTGAGCTTCTTTTTTTTTTATTAACAAAATTTTAATATTTTCAAAACATTTTAGGTGTAAATTTTCATATTTTTTTAGTTTTTATTATAGAACTGATGTACAGAGAGGTTACAGTTTCATACATTAGGCATTGGATACATTTCTTGTACTGTTTGTTACCTTGTCCCTCATACCCCCCTCCCCCCTGTCCTTGAGCTTCTTTTGCTCAGAGTTAGTGTTCTACCACTTTAGGCACAGCTCCACTTTCACCTTTTTTTAATGTTTATTGGAAATAGAGTTTCATGGATCTTCTTGCCTGAGCTGGCTTTGAATGGCAATCCTCAGATCTCAGCCTCCTCAGAGCCACTGGAAACCAGCAAGATCAACATTCTTATATGTGCGCATTATGATCAGTTTATCCAAATATGTCACATCACTCCTTGGCATTCAGTTATATTAACTTTCCATTAAAGTTTAAGCTCTATCTGTTAGGAAAATGGAGGATAAAAGAAGAAAACACCCTGGACTCCATCTTCCAAAGGTGAGGGCAGTTTATTGATCTGTAACAACAAGGGCACAGCCTTCCTGGGGTCTTGGAGACTGTGCCAAGGGGTGGGACAGGAGTTGGGATTTATGAGATCTGAGCAAGGAGGCAGAGGTTAATGAAAAAGCCATTAGGTCTAGGTAGGTGGGGGGCTTTTTGGCTGGGTGCACAGTGGAATGTTTATAGCCAGTCTCAGGTAGATTGCCCTGTCGTTGTTAGGAAGTCCACACATATCTTTGGTGGTTTGCCTCATGTCTGTATAGACCTGGGGAGCAAGGTTGGGTGTTAATCCTTCACTACCAATCATTTATCTGTCTATCTCTCTATCTAGTTTTTGTGCC